>NC_056439.1:55536094-55791094 GCF_018296145.1 Oncorhynchus tshawytscha | reverse complement strand
TGTGTGCTCTAGGGCAACAGTGTCTAGATGGAATTTGTATTTGTGGTCCTGGTGACTGGACCTTTTTGGAACACCATTATTTTGGTCTTACTGAGATTTACTGTCAGGGCCCAGGTCTGACAGAATCTGTGCATAAGATCTAGGTGCTGCTGTAGGCCCTCCTTGGTTGGTGACAGAAGCACCAGATCATCAGCAAACAGCAGACATTTGACTTCGGATTCTAGCAGGGGAGGCCGGGTGCTGCAGACTCTTCTAGTGCCCGCGCCAATTCGTTGATATATATGTTGAAGAGGGTGGGGCTTAAGCTGCATCCCTGTCTAACCCCACGACCCTGTGTGAAGAAATGTGTGTGTTTTTGCCAATTTTAACCGCACACTTGTTGTTTGTGTACATGGATTTTATAATGTCGTATGTTTTACCCCCAACACCACTTTCCATCAGTTTGTATAGCAGACCCTCATGCCAGATTGAGTCGAAGGCTTTTTTGAAATCAACAAAGCATGAGAAGACTTTGCCTTTGTTTTGGTTTGTTTGGTTGTCAATTAGGGTGTGCAGGGTGAATACATGGTCTGTTGTACGGTAATTTGGTAAAAAGCCAATTTGACATTTGCTCAGTACATTGTTTTCATTGAGGAAATGTACGAGTCTGCTGTTAATAATAATGCAGAGGATTTTCCCAAGGTTACTGTTGACACATATTCCACGGTAGTTATTGGGGTCAAATTTGTCTCCACTTTTGTGGATTGGGGTGATCAGTCCTTGGTTCCAAATATTGGGGAAGATGCAGAATAGGGGCTGTCCCAGTATGCCTGACCCTAACTGGGCTCATGGGCGGTCCTCTGATTTAGTTCAACTCAAAAGGGAATTGGAGTTTCCTTCATTAAACAGTCCAAAATCACATTACACAATTTTACAAACAGTATCATCCTCACTCATTCATCTTATACAACAATTAGATGTAAACCTCATATCTGAGGCTATTATATAAACAGCGTTATGTTAATGTGGCCATACAGTCTCTCATGAGCTTCCCCAAGTTGTAACAAACGGACCAGTTCGTAGCTGGATTCTTCACCCATCTTTTCTACCTTCTCCACGTAAACGTTGTTCGGACCTCAAGTTCTGTGAGGTGGAAGGAATTCCTTTGTTCTCTATGAAAATCCACTCTGTCTCTTATACTGTGTGGCCATGAGGCAAGGTCTTCTACCCAGGAATTTACGACCTCACTGACCACAGCAGTTGAATGGAGCAGAGAGCGGGTGGATGGTGTTCGCTGTACCCAAAGCGGGCAACGTCATGACAGCGCTATATGCCCTATTTAGTGTGATCTGTACCATCTGTAGTGCGCTATATGCCCTATTTAGTGTGATCTGTACCATCTGTAGTGCGCTATATGCTCTATTTAGTGTGATCTGTACCATCTGTAGTGCGCTATATGCCCTATTTAGTGTGATCTTTACCATCTGTAGTGCGCTATATGCCCTATTTAGTGTGATCTTTACCATCTGTAGTGCGCCTTATGCCCTGTGTAGTGTGCTATATACCCTATGTAGTGAGCTATATTTGGAATTCGGATGCACAATGTGTTTTTTGAGTGTGCCAAAATGGGCTGTCCTCGTTCTTCCTCACTGACCTTCCTCCTCATCCTCTTCTTCCCCTCAGCAACTCCTCCGTGAGATGCAGCAGATGGCTAGCCGGCCGTTCGCCACCATCAATGTTGCCTTGGAAATGGACGAGGAGCCGCCGGACCTAATTGGTGGAAACATCAAGGTGAGTGTGACATCACTGTCCCGTCAGCCAATCCCCTTCCCCCAAGCCACTTGTCCTCAGAGCTGTGGTGTCAGCAATGGGGGAATGTTTTCATCATCGTCAGTTCTTCCATTGAGTGTTCCTATCAGTAACACTTTATTTTGATAGAGTAGATGTTCTTCTGGCTGTGCCGGGTAGAGATTATAACAGTACATGGCCAAGATGTTCAAATGTTCATAGATGACCAGCAGGGTCAAATAATAATAATCACAGTGGTTGTAGAGGGTGCAACAGGTCGGCACCTCAGGAGTAAATGTCAGTTAGCTTTTCATAGCCGATCATTCAGAGTATCTCTACCGGTCCTGCTGTCTCTAGAGAGTTCGAAAACAGCAGGTCCGGGACAAGGTAGCACGTCCGGTGAACAGGTCAGGGTTCCATAGCCGAAGGCAGAACAGTTGAAACTGGAGCAGCAGCATGACCAGGTGGACAGCAAGGAGTCATCATGCCAGGTAGTCCTGAGGCATAGTCCCAAGGGTTCAGGTCCCCAAGGAGCAGAGAGAGAATTAGAGGGAGCATACTTAAATTCACACAGGACACCGGATAAGACATGAGAAATACTCCAGATATAACAAACTACTGCAGCATAAATACTGGAGGCTGAGACAGGAGGGGTCGGGAGACACTGTGGCCCCATCCGACGATACCCCCGGACAGGGCCAACCAGGCAGGATATAACCCCAAAGCACAGCCCCAAACCTCTAGAAGGATATCTTCAAACCACAAATTTACTACCCTGAGACAAGGCTGATTATAGCCCACGAAGATCTCCCCCTCCCATGAACCTTAGGGAGGGTGCCAACCCAGACAGGAAGATCACATCAGTGACTCAACCCACTCAAGTGACACACCCCTCCTAGGGACGGTATGAAAGAGCCCTAGTAAGCCAGTGACTCAGCCCCTGTAATAGGGTTAGAGGCAGAGAATCCCAGTGGAGAGAGGGGGGCCGGCCAGGCAGAGACAGCAAGTGCGGTTCATTGCTCCAGTGCCTTTCCATTCACGTTCACACTCCTGGGCCAGACTACACTCAATCATAGGACCTACTGAAGAGATGAGTCTTCAGTAAAGACTTAAAGGTTGAGACCGAGTCTGTGTCTCTCACATGAATAGGCAGACAGTTCCATAAAAATGGAGCTCTATAGGAAAAAGCCCTTCCTCCAGCTGTTTGCTTAGAAATTCTAGGGACAGTAAGGAGGCCTGCGTCTTGTGACCGTAGCGTACCTGTAGGTATGTACGGCAGGACCAAATCAGAGAGATAGGTAGGAGCAAGCCCATGTAATGCTTTGAAGGTCAGCAGTAAAACCTTGAAATCAGCCTTGCCTTTACAGGAACCCAGTGTAGAGAGGCTAGCAGTGGAGTAATATGATCACATTTTTTTGTTCTAGTCAAGATCCTAGCAGCCGTGTTTAGCGCTAACTGAAGTTTATTTTGTGCTTTATTCGGGTAGCCGGAAAGTAGAGCATTTCAGTAGGCTAATCTAGAAGCGACAAAAGCATGGAGTAACTTTTCTGCATCATTTATGGACAGAAGATTTCAGATTTTTACAATGTTATGAATATGGAAAATGGCTGTCCTTGAAATGTTCGTCGAAAGAGAGATCAGGGTCCAGGGTAACACCGAGGTCCTTCACAGTTTTATTTGAGACGACTGCACAACCATCAAGATGAATTGTCAGATCCAACAGAAGATCTCTTTGTTTCTTGGGACCTAGAACAAGCATCTCTGTTTCGTCCGAGTTTAAAAGTAGAGAATTTCCGCCATCCACTTCCTTATGTCTGAAACACAGGCTTCCAGAGAAGGTAATTTTGGGTAGTCACAATGTTTCATCGAAATGTACAGCTGTGTGTCATCCGCATAGCAGTGAAAGTTGACATTGTGTTTCCTGAATGACATCACAAAGAGGTAGAATATATAGTGAAAACAATAGTGGCCCTAAAACGGAACCTTGAGGAATGCCGCACAATTAATTTGTGAGAGGACAGACCATCCACAGAGACAAACTGATATCTTTCCGACAGATAAGATCTAAACCAGGCAAGAACTTGTCCGTGTAGACCAATTAAGGTTCCTAATCTCTCCAGAAGAATGTGTTGATTGATTGTATCAAAAGCAGCACTAAGGTCTAGGAGCACGAGGACAGATGCAGAGCCTTGGTCTGACGTCATTAAAATGTAATTTACCAACACGAGTGCAGTTTCAGTGCTATGATGGGGTCAAAAACCAGAATGAAGCGTTTCATATACATTGTCTTCAGGAAGACAGTGAGTTGATGGGCAACAGAGAGGAATGGGAGATTTGATATAGGCCGATTTGTAGTTTTTTTTACATTTTCCCAGTCAAGGTTTGGATTCTTCAAGGGGCTTTATTACTGACTATTTTTATGAATGTGTCAAGAATTACAGGATTTAAAAACCTTGAGTGTCTCCATAGATGTCCTGGACAACTGAGCAGATTCAAAGAGGAGTCCGTAATTTGCTTTCTATTGATCATGATGTTATCAACGAAGTTCATGAATTTATCACTACTGAAGTGATGAATGCTGCTTTTTAGTTTAGTTAGCTTGGCGACAGTATAACAAATAGATTATTCTGAATTAGGTTGGAAAAATAGGATGATCGTGCAGCAGTGAGGGCTCTTCGGTACTGAACGGTAATGTCTTTCCAAGCTAGTCGGAAGACTTCCAGTTTGGTGTGACGCCATTTCCCTTCCAATTTTCTGGAAGCTTCAGGGCTCAGGTATTTTCCAGAAGCAAATTTCTTGTAACAAATGTTTTTTGTTTTTGTTTTTAGGGGTGCGACTGCATCTAGGGTATTACGCAAGGTTAAATTAAGTTCCTCAGTTAGGTGGTTAGCCGATTTTTGTCCTTGGGTAGGTGGAGGGAGTCTGGAAGGGCATCTAGAAATCTTTGGGTTGTCCGAGAATTTATAGCATGGCTTTTGATGATCCTTGGTTGGGGTCTGAGCAGATTATTTGTTATGATTGCAAACGTAATAAAATGGTGGTTCGATAGTCCAGGATTATAAGGAAAAACATGTAGATCCACAACATTTATTCCATGGTACAAAACTAGGTCCAGAGTATGACTGTGACAGTGAGTAGGTCCGGAGACATGTTGGACAAAACCCACTGAGTTGATGATGACTCCGAAAGCCTTTTGGAGTGGGTTTAGGGATTTGTCCATGTGAATATTAATATTCACATTTTTGGTGACTTTATCTGCCATGACTACAGTGTCCGATAGGAATTCAGGGAACTCAGTGAGGAATGCTGTATATGGCCCAGGAGGCCTGTAAACAGTAGCTATAAAAAGTGATTGAGTAGGCTACATAGATTTCATGACTAGAAGCTCAAAAGATGAAAACGCAGTATTTTTTGGGGTTTCAAATTGAAATTTGGTATCATAAATGTTAGCAACACCTCCGCCTTTGCAGGATGCACAGGGGATATGCTCACTAGTGTAACCAGGAGGAGAGGCCATTTTAACACAGTAAATTCATCAGGCCTGAGCCACGTTTCAGTCAGGCCAGTCACATCAATATTATGATCTGTGTTTAGTTCATTGGCTCTGACTGCCTTGGAAGTGAGGGATCTAACATTAAGTAGCCCTATTTTGAGGAATGAAGGAGGAATGAAGGTGGTCGTTATTCCAGTGAGATTGCTAAAATGAACACCACCATGTTTAGTTTTGCCCAACCTAGATCGAGGCCCAGACATAGTCTCAATGGGGATAGCTGAGCTGACTACTTGTCACGATCTCTTTCAATAATCTTTATCCTAGTGAGATTGCTAAGGCAAACACCACAATGTTTAGTTTTTCCCAACTTAGATCAAGGCACAGACACGGTCTCAATGAGGATAGCTGAGCTGACTACACTGACTGTGCTAGTGGCAGCCTGTCCTGCACCCTATCTCATTTTGGAGCTAGAGGAGTTAGAGCCCTGTCTATGTTGGTAGATAAGATGAGAGCGCCCCTACAGCTAGGATGGAGTCCGTCACTCCTCAGCAGGCCAGGCTTGGTCCTGTTTGTGGGTGAGTCCCAGAAAGGGGGCCAATTATCTACAAATTCTATCTTTTGGAAGGGGCAAATAACAGTTTTCAACCAGCGATTGAGTTGTGAGACTCTGCTGTAGAGCAGGAGGTCAGAGACAGAGACTCGATGCCGACACATCTTTCCAGATGATTTACACATGCATAGATCAGGGACCTAATCCTTTTATTTCAATTGACTGACTTCCTTATATGAACTGTAACTCAGCAAAATGTTGAAATTGTTAGCATGTTTCGTTTCTATTTTTGTTGGGTATAAAATCCAGGGATTTAGTTATTATCCTGGTTCCCAACACCTCCTTTACATCTGCAGGGTGTCAGGAGGACATTTCCTTCAAGCAGAGACAAGGAGGAAAAATGTACCTTCACTGCTGAAATTTCAGAGCTGCTTCAGATTGCTGAAGCCACAACAACCTTTATTCATGGGTTTTGTTACCAGTTTTGCATATTTTAGGCTGGTTCAGTTGTTTACAGTAAGATTGAATAACCATAATAATCATCTAACTTGAACAAATAACGCCAAACACAACGGCGAAGGGAACGTGACAAGCTGAAGTCGCTAAACAGACACTGCTACTACGGTAAAGCAGCCAAACAGACTCAACAACAGAATGCACAAATCACTTGGCTGGCTAGCAAGCCTGGATTGAACAGGAACCACAGCTGGCTGCATTTTCTACATTTTTCATCAGATGTTGTTAAAATGTCTTACCTCCAAACGAGTCGGGCTGTTTTCTCCGCCAAGCCAATGCAATGGAGTGAAAGACAATCAGTTGTCCACTTCAGTCCCAGAAAAACAAATGGGGGGGAAAAAACTATTTGCTACATGTCTTTAGCTGGCTAGTGAGTTTACCAATTCCTGATTTAAAAACTGTCCAGGTCTTCACAATTTACACTTTGCTGAATCTACGATTAGGCGCATTTAGTTTAGTTGTTAATCTCTTGTAAGGGATTTCCTCCTCTTCTTCCGAAGAGTAGAGAAGGATCGGAGGACCAATATGCAGCGTGGTAAGTGTCCATGGTTCTTTTAATAAGAAATACTACACATGAACAACTGAATACAAAAAAAAACAATAAACGTGGAACGAACGAAACCCAAAACAGTACCGTGTGGTGAACAACAGACACGGAAACAAACACCCACAAACACACAGTGAAACCCAGGCTACCTAAGTATGATTCTCAATCAGAGAGAACTAATGACACCTGCCTCTGATTGAGAATAATACTAGGCCGAAACATACAAATCCCCAAATCATAGAAAAACAAACAGACTGCCCACCCCAACTCACACCCTGACCATACTAAATAAATACAAAACAAAGGAAATAAAGGTCAGAACGTGACATCTCTAAACAACTGATATGCAGGACGAGATCACCTACTAACGTTAATGTTAGCTAGCTAGTGTGACAACGGGCTGATAAACAACAGTTACTCAACATTTGAAAAATAAAATTCTTATGAAAGTAATTTGTTGAATATTTTTACATAATTTGGTGAATAAATAAACGTTATACTTACATTTGTCGAAGTTATTCCTTATTCTTTTGGAAAATGTTCTCCCAAGTCAGTTCTGTCCACCATTAAGATGTCATGGTATAGCCTGCTCGGCGAAGGATTCATGGGATGCTGCCCATTTTAAAGGAACTTGGAATTGGGACATGCCAACTGTGACGTCCTGCCTAGAAATACAGCATCCTTGTTGATTGGGATACGGCCTATGTGTGGGTTCCCTCTTGTTGATTGGGATACAGCCTATGTGTGGGTTCCCTCTTGTTGATTGGGATACGGCCTATGTGTGGGTTCCCTCTTGTTGATTGGGATACGGCCTATGTGTGGGTTCCCTCTTGTTGATTGGGATACGGCCTATGTGTGGGTTCCCTCTTGTTGATTGGGATACGGCCTATGTGTGGGTTCCCTCTTGTTGATTGGGATACAGCATATGTGTGGGTTCCCTCTTGTTGATTGGGATACAGCCTATGTGTGGGTTCCCTCTTGGAAAGAGAGGTATGTGTCCGTGTGCACGTGTGTGGGATAGAGAAAAGAGAGCGAGATAGATAGATAGACGAAGAAGAGAGAGAAGGATAAAGAAGAAAGCAGAATAGAGGGGACAGCAGAATAGAGATTGATAGAGAGATTGTTAGAGAGAGATGGTGAGAAGGGCTGTCGAGGAGGAAGAGAGAGATTGTTCTCTGTTGGGTGAGGCTAGAGTGTTAACTGTCTTAACACTGCAATCCACTGTGCCTGTCTGACTCGAGAGCTCTGATGAATTGTTGCAGTAAAGTGTACAGGAGCATTCAGCTGGTTATCCTGACTGCCAGTCTGTTTCTGCTCTTTAGCCAACTCCTTGTCACGCCCAGCAGGACTGTTGATATGACACAGAGAATTAAAAACAATGGAAATTGTATCTCTAACGTCTTACCTGATGTCTCTCTTTCCTGTCCAGACGGTGCCCAAGCCCATCGCCATGGAGCCGTGTTTTGGGAACAAGGCTGCTGTCCTCTCCATCTTCGTCCGTTTACCCAGAGGCACCGGGGGCATCCCCCACCCGGTCAGTCTGGTAAGATAGAGGGATGACCCCCTGCTCACTCACTCTCCCCCCACCCCTCTCTCTCCCTCTCCCCCTTCGCTCTCCCCCTCTCTCTCCTTATCCCTCCCCCTCTCTCAGCTTTAGGTCTTTTATTAATTAAATTGTCACTCTGTCATAACAAAACCTTCCATCTGGAGCTCACAGAGGCGGCCTCCTCCCCGAGGTTCTTTTTCAGGCCTTTACACAACATGTCATTTATCATGTTCTGACCAGCAACATCCCAGCTGTCACATCATCATGTTCTGACCATCAACAGCCCTGCCATCACGTCATGTTCTGACCATCAACAGCCCTGCCATCACATCATCATGTTCTGACCATCAACAGCCCTGCCATCACGTCATGTTCTGACCATCAACAGCCCTGCCATCACGTCATGTTCTGACCATCAACAGCCCTGCCATCACATCACCATGTTCTGACCATCAACAGCCCTGCCATCACGTCATGTTCTGACCATCAACAGCCCTGCCATCACGTCATGTTCTGACCATCAACAGCCCTGCCATCACATCATGTTCTGACCATCAACAGCCCTGCTGTCACATCATGTTCTGCCCATCAACAGCCCTGCCATCACGTCATGTTCTGACCATCAACAGCCCTGCTGTCACATCATGTTCTGCCCATCAACAGCCCTGCCATCACGTCATGTTCTGACCATCAACAGCCCTGCTGTCACATCATGTTCTGACCATCAACAGCCCTGCCATCACATCATGTTCTGACCATCAACAGCCCTGCCGTCACATCATCATGTTCTGACCATCAACAGCCCTGCCATCACATCCTGTTTCCTACCATCAACAGCCCTGCCATCACATCATCATGTTCTGACCATCAACAGCCCTGCTGTCACATCATCATGTTCTGACCATCAACAGCCCTGCCATCACATAATTTTCTGACCATCAACAGCCCTGCTGTCACATCATCATGTTCTGACCATCAACACCCCTGCCATCACATAATTTTCTGACCATCAACAGCCCTGCTGTCACATCATCATGTTCTGACCATCAACAGCCCTGCCATCACATCGTGTTCTGACCATCAACAGCCCTGCCATCACATCGTGTTCTGACCATCAACAGCCCTGCTGTCACATCATCATGTTCTGACCATCAACAGCCCTGCCATCACATCATGTTCTGACCATCAACAGCCCTGCCATCACATCGTGTTCTGACCATCAACAGCCCTGCCATCACATCATGTTCTGACCATCAACAGCCCTGCCATCACATCGTGTTCTGACCATCAACAGCCCTGCCATCACATCGTGTTCTGACCATCAACAGCCCTGCCATCACGTCATGTTCTGACCATCAACAGTCCTGCCATCACATCGTGTTCTGACCATCAACAGCCCTGCTGTCACAAACCTCCTTCAGCCTCCAACCATTCTTCTGTTAGCACTTTAGCCCCGGCTATGGTAATTTTGTGTTTCATATCAAATGCTATTGGTCACATGCACATGGTTAGCAGATGTTATTGGTCACATTGTTAGCAGATGTTATTGGTCACATACACATGGTTAGCAGATGTTATTGGCCACATGGTTAGCAGATGTTAATGCCAGTGTAGCGAAATGCTTGTGCTTCTAGCTCCGACAATGCAGTAATATCTAACAAGTAATCTAACTATTCCACAACTACTTAATGAATGCAAATCTAAGTAAAGGAATGGAATAAGAAAGTATACAAATAAATATATAGATGAGCAATGACAGAGCGGCATAGGCAAGATGCAATAGATGGTATAGAATACAGTATATACGTTTCTGTATAGGAGGATGTGAGATTAGCTGTGATTAGCATCTGGACCGGATTAAAATGCTTTAATTCTGAACACTCTGACGTAGAACTATGTTAATAGACTGTTTATCTGAACACTCTGACATAGAACTATGGTAATAGACTGTTTATCTGAACACTGACGTAGAACTATGTTAATAGACTGTTTATCTGAACACTCTGACGTAGAACTATGTTAATAGACTGTTTATCTAAACACTCTGACGTAGAACTATGTTAATAGACTGTTTATCTGAACACTGACGTAGAACTATGGTAATAGACTATGTTTATCTGAACACTCTGACAATAGACTGTTTATCTGAACACTGACATAGAACTATGTAAATAGACTGTTTATCTGAACACTCTGACGTAGAACTATGGTAATAGACAGTTCTACGTCAGTGTTCAGATAAACAGTCTATTAACATAGTTCTACGTCAGTGTTCAGATAAACAGTCTATTAACATAGTTCTACATCAGTGTTCAGATAAACAGTCTATTAACATAGTTCTACGTCAGAGTTTTCAGATAAACATAGTCTATTAACATTGTTTATCTGAACACTGACGTAGAACTATGTTAATAGACAGTTCTACGTCAGTGTTCAGATAAACAGTCTATTAACATAGTTCTACATCAGTGTTCAGATAAACAGTCTATTAACATAGTTCTACGTCAGTGTTCAGATAAACAGTCTATTAACATAGTTCTACGTCAGTGTTCAGATAAACAATGTTAATAGACTGTTTATCTGAACACTGACGTAAAACTATGTTAGTAGACTGTTTCTCTGAACACTGACGTAGAACTATGTTAATAGACTGTTTATCTGAACACTCTGACATAGAACTGTCTATTAACATAGTTCTACATCAGAGTGTTCAGATAAACAGTCTATTACCATAGTTCTACGTCAGAGTGTTCAGATAAACAGTCTATTAACATAGTTCTACATCAGTGTTCAGATAAACAGTCTATTAACATTGACGTAGAACTATGGTAATAGACTATGTTTATCTGAACACTGACGTAGAACTATGTTAATAGACTGTTTATCTGAACACTGACGTAGAACTATGTTAATAGACTGTATGTTTATCTAAACATTCTGACGTGGAACTATGTTAATAGACTATGTTTATCTAATTCTGACATAGAACTATGTTAATAGACTATGTTTCTCTATATACTAAACACTAATCAGATAAATCTATATAATGAACACTAATCATATATGAATCTATATAATTAGTCTTTCAAACCTCAGAGTGGTTTAATACATCATATTCTATTAGTTTAAATCGCAACCATCCCCTGAATTCAACACTGTATCCTAAGGCCCATATTGTTTAGTGACAAACTAATACATCACTTCCTGTTACTAATATATCACTTCCTGTCTCTGTGTAGGTCTAACGGTGGCCTCGGCCCTGGTGGATGTGTCTCAGCAGATGTGTCTTGGTTACAAGGAGAAGTCATGTGGTCTGAGGAACAGGAAGCAACACCCCTCTGCACAGCCCTCCACCTGTATCTGACCATACCCCCTGCCACGGTCCTGGACCCCACCCTGCTCCACCCTAACCCCTCCCCCTGCCCCAGAGACTACACCCCCGGACTGGAGGGAGGGATGAAGAGAGAGAGAGGCAGGGGGTTTCCTGGGGGGAACTGCATACCTGCTGAGAGGAGGAGGGGAGCGGGAGAGGGATGTCTGATGGACAGTCACACCTTGCAGCTTCCCAACGGACACCTGCTCCACCTGGGGAACCACACCTGGCTGACAGACATGTGGAACTTAGGGGGAAGAAAAAAATACTTGTATTAGTCCTCTACCACCTGGTCAGAGTAAAGGAGAAGCTTGATCGCTGTCTATTGTCTGATCAACTACCAGTCAATCTGCTTGGTATGCTGTCTGTCTGTCTGTCTGTTAGACTGTCTGATCAACTACCAGTCAATCTACTTGGTATGCTGTCTGTCTGTCTGTCTGTTAGACTGTCTGATCAACTACCAGTCAATCTACTTGGTATGCTTGTCTGTCTGTCTGTCTGTTAGACTGTCTGATCAACTACCAGTCAATCTACTTGGTATGCTTGTCTGTCTGTCTGTCTGTTAGACTGTCTGATCAACTACCAGTCAATCTACTTGGTATGCTGTCTGTCTGTCTGTTAGACTGTCTGATCAACTACCAGTCAATCTACTTGGTATGCTTGTCTGTCTGTCTGTCTGTCTGTCTGTCTGTCTGTCTGTCTGTCTGTCTGTCTGTCTGTCTGTCTGTCTGATCAACTACCAGTCATTCTACTTGGTATTCTGTCTGTTTCGTAGACTGTCTGGTCAACTACCAGTCATTCTACTTGGTATGCTGTCTGTCTGTCTGTCTGCTAGACTGTCTGATCAACTATCAGTCATCCTACTTGGTATGCTGTCTGTCTGCTAGACTGTCTGATCAACTATCAGTCATCCTACTTGGTATGCTGTCTGTCTGCCTGATCAACTACCAGTCATTCTCCTTGGTATGCTGTCTGTCTGTCTGTCTGTTAGACTGTCTGATCAACTACCAGTCATTCTACTTGGTATGCTGTCTGTCTGTCTGTTAGACGGTCTGATCAACTACCAGTCATTCTACTTGGTCTGTCTGTCTGTCTGTCTGTCTGTCTGTCTGTCTGTCTGTCTGTCTGTCTGTCTGTCTGTCTGTCTGTCTGTCTCATCAACTACCAGTCATTCCAATTGGTCTGTCTGTCTGTCTGTCTGTCTGTCTGTCTGTCTGTCTGTCTGTCTGTCTGATCAACTACTAGTCATTCTACTTGGTCTGTCTGTCTGTCTGATTAACTACCAGTCTGTCTGTCTGTCTGTCTGCTAGACTGTCTGATCAACTACCAGTCATCCTACTTGGTATGCTTTCTACTACCAGATAGCTGTCACATTTAGTTTGTTTCTACACCTCACCAGTTATATCAGTTAGTCCCCAGCCTGAGTGCCAGTCTGTTTGTCTGTCTTGACAATGACAGCAATGGAGTTGGCAAGAGCACAAACAGATGTGGCACTCAGGCTACTTAGTCCCCAGCTCTCTGTATAACAGCCTGTTGTTTACTTTAATGTAGCAGTAAGCTAGGTGTTGATAGTAACTGGCTGACTCATTCAGGGCTAATGTAACGTTAGCAGTCTAGTAGGGCTAACGTTAGCAGTCTAGTAGGGCTAACGTTAGCAGTCTAGTAGGGCTAACGTTAGCAGTCTAGTAGGGCTAACGTTAGCAGTCTAGTAGGGCTAACGTTAGCAGTCTAGTAGGGCTAACGTTAGCAGTCTAGTAGGGCTAACGTTAGCAGTCTAGTAGGGCTAACGTTAGCAGTCTAGTAGGGCTAACGTTAGCAGTCTAGTAGGGCTAACGTTAGCAGTCTAGTAGGGCTAACGTTAGCAGTCTAGTAGGGCTAACGTTAGCAGTCTAGTAGGACTAACGTTAGCGGTCTAGCAGGGCTAATGTTAGCGGTCTAGCAGGGCTAACGTTAGCGGTCTAGTAGGGCTAATGGTAGCGGTCTAGTAGGGCTAATGGTAGCGGTCTAGTAGGGCTGACGTTAGCAGTCTAGCAGGGCTAACGTTAGCAGTCTAGCAGGGCTAACGTTGGCAGTCTAGCAGGGCTAACGTTGGCAGTCTAGCAGGGCTAACGTTGGCAGTCTAGCAGGGCTAACGTTGGCAGTCTAGCAGGGCTAACGTTAGCAGTCTAGCAGGGCTAACGTTAGCAGTCTAGCAGGGCTAACGTTAGCATTTTTTTTCACCTTTATTTAACCAGGTAGGCCAGTTGAGAACAAGTTCTCGTTTACAACTGCGACCTGGCCAAGATAAAGCAAAGCAGCACGACACAAACAACAACACAGAGTTACACATGGAATAAACAAACATACAGTCAATAACACAATAGAAAAGTCTATATACAGTGTCTGCAAATGAGGTAAGATTAGGGAGGTAGGGCAATAAATAGGCCGTAGCGAAGTAATTACAATTTAGCAATTAAACACTGGAATGATAGATGTGCAGAAGATGAATGTGCAAGTAGAGATACTGGGGTGCAGAAGAGAAAAAAATATATAACAATATGGGGATGAGGTAGTTGGATGGGCTATGTACAGGTGCAATGGATCTGTGAGCTGCTCTGACAGCTGATGCTTAAAGTTAATGAGGGAGATATGAGTCTCCAACTTCATTGATTTTTGCCATTTTTTTCCAGTCATTGGCAGCAGAGAACTGGAAGGAAAGGCGGTCAAAGGAGGAATAGGCTTTGGGGGTAACCAGTGAAATATACCTGCTGGATCGTGTACTACGGGTGGGTGCTGCTATGGTGACCAGTGAGCTGAGATAAGGCGGGGCTTTACCAAGCACAGACTTATAGATGACCTGGAGCCAGTGGGTTTGGCGACGAATATGAAGCGAGGGCCAGGCAACGAGAGCATACAGGTTGCAGTGGTGGGTAGTGTATGGGGCTTTGGTGACAAAACGGATGGCACTGTGATAGACTGCATCCAGTTTGCTGAGTAGAGTGTTGGAGGCTATTTTGTAAATGACATCGCTGGATCAGTAGTATAGTCAGTTTTACGAAGGTATGTTTGGCAGCGTGAGGGAAGGATACTTTGTTGCGAAATAGGAACCCGATTCTAGATTTAATGTTGGATAGGAGATGCTTAATGTGAGTCTGGAAGGAGAGTTTACAGTCTAACCAGACACCTAGGTATTTGTAATTTTCCACATATTCTAAGTCAGAACCGTCCAGAGTAGTGATGCTGGATGGGCAGGCAGGTGCGGGCAGTGATCGGTTGAAGAGCATGCATTTAGTTTTACTAGCATTTAAGAGCAGCTGTAGGCCATGGAAGGAGAGTTGTATGGCATTGAAGCTCATCTGGAGGTTAGTTAACACAGTGTCCAACAAAGGGCCAGAGGTATACAGAATGGTGTCGTCTGCGTAGAGGTGGATCAAAGAATCACCCGCAATAAGAGCGACATCATTGATGTATACAGAGAAGAGAGTCCTAGAATTGAACCCTGTGGCACCCCCATAGAGACTGCCAGAGGTCCGGACAACAGGCCCGCCGATTTCACACACGGAACTCTTTCTAAGAAGTAGTTGGTGAACCAGGCGAGGCAATCATTTGAGAAACCAAGGCTGGCGAGTCTGCCGATAAGGATGTGGTGATTGACAGAGTCGAAAGCCTTGGCCAGGTCGATGAAGACGGCTGCACAGTATTGTCTTTTATCGATGGCGGTTATGATATCGTTTAGGACCTTGAGCGTGGCTGAGGTGCACCCATGACCAGTTTGGAAACCAGATTGCATAGCGGAGAAAGTACGGTGGGATTCGAAATGGTCGGTGATCTGGTCGGGATAGTTATCTAGCAACTTTGTAAGTTGATTTGTAACAATAAATTCATAGTATTTGCTTGTAAGTTGGCTGAAAATTCTATTCAAACCAGTAGTCATGACGATTTGGTTTAATTGTATATATTTGAAGTTATATTTTGTTGGAGTTTACGTTATAGGGAATAGGCTGGCTTGATGGGCCCTCTATATTACATCACACCCGGAAAAACATTATCTGACATGACTTGGGTATTGTTGGGAATTCTGATGGGTGTTCTGTCGTAACTCCTGTAATAGAAAAGGGAGGGATATTTGCATTGGGACTTTTGATGAGTAAACTAATGTAAATCCATGTTACATGTGGTTATGTTTATGCTAACTACCCTTTAAATAGTTAGCATAGTGGTGGTTAGAGTGTTGGGCCAGTAACCGAAAGGTTCCTAGATCGAATCCCTGAGCTGACAAGATAAAACATCTGTCGTTCTGCCCCTGAACAAGGCAGTTAACCCACTGTTCCCCTGAACAAGACAGTTAACCCACTGTTCCCCTGAACAAGGCAGTTAACCCACTGTTCCCCTGAACAAGGCAGTTAACCCACTGTTCCCCTGAACAAGGCAGTTAACCCACTGTTCCCCTGAACAAGGCAGTTAACCCACTGTTCCCCTGAACAAGGCAGTTAACCCACTGTTCCCCTGAACAAGGCAGTTAGCCCACTGTTCGCCTGAACAAGGCAGTTAGCCCACTGTTCCCCTGAACAAGGCAGTTAGCCCACTGTTCCCCTGAACAAGGCAGTTAACCCACTGTTCCCCTGAACAAGGCAGTTAACCCACTGTTCCCCTGAACAAGGCAGTTAACGCACTGTTCCCCTGAACAAGGCAGTTAACCCACTGTTCCCCTGAACAAGGCAGTTAACCCACTGTTCCCCGGTAGGCCATCATTGTAAATAAGAATTTGTTCTTAACTGACTTGCCTAGTTAAATAAAGGCTAAATAAATATATTTTTTAAACACTTAAATGCAGCAACACATCCAGACAGAGCTGTTGGAGAGAACAGGCATCATGGACTATGTGTCTTACTAGTTTAGAACAGGACCTTATGGCTGTGCTTTATTCAATCCCAGATCTGTTTATGTTGTCTTGCCAGCTCCCTGTGGTCATTGACATGCCAAACAGATCTGTTTATGTTGTCTTGCCAGCTCCCTGTGGTCATTGACATGCCAAACAGATCTGTTTATGTTGTCTTGCCAGCTCCCTGTGGTCATTGACATGCCAAACAGATCTGTTTATGTTGTCTTGCCAGCTCCCTATGGTCATTGACATGCCAAACAGATCTGTTTATGTTGTCTTGCCAGCTCCCTATGGTCATTGACATGCCAAACAGATCTGGGACCAGGCTAGTCCATGTTTTCTTCCCCTCTTGTGTTTCCTCTGTTGATGTCCTGACTCACTGACACCCCTGAATACTCCAGCCTCCTCTGTTAGGCTGGAAAACCCCAGTCAGATTGTATAGTTTTAACCGGAGCTACCAACCACATCCTTGTAGGTTAAAGCCACTGGGCTGTGCTGGTTCATTCCTGTACAGGCGCTGTTTTCCCCTCTGTTAATATCCAAAACACACCTCAATAACCCCAGCTCTCTGCCTCCCCTCTTAGCCTGTAAGTCCTCATGGAGCCAGTCAGGCGGTGTAGTTGATAGTTGTCTCCATGTCTCTCTTTCCTAACAGAGATATCATGTCTCTCTCCTAACAGAGATCTCCATCTCTCTCTCTCTCTCTCCTAACAGAGATATCATGTCTCTCTCTCCTTGCAGAGATCTCCATGTCTCTCTCTCCTTGCAGAGATCTCCATGTCTCTCTCTCCTAACAGAGATATCACGTCTCTCTCTCCTTACAGAGATATCATGTCTCTCTCTCCTTACAGAGATCTCCATGTCTCTCTCCTAACAGAGATATCACGTCTCTCTCTCCTAACAGAGATATCATGTCTCTCTCTCCTAACAGAGATCTCCTGTCTCCTCCAGCCTCCTCTCCTCTGAGAGCCTGTAGCCTCCAGTCTCCTCTGAGAGCCTGTAGCCTCCAGTCTCCTGTGAGAGCCTGTAGCCTCCTCTCCTGTGAGAGCCTGTAGCCTCCTCTCCTGTGAGAGCCTGTAGCCTCCTCTCCTGTGAGAGCCTGTAGCCTCCTCTCCTGTGAGAGCCTGTAGCCTCCTCTCCTGTGAGAGCCTGTAGCCTCCAGTCTCCTAAATTGAAGATGCATTTCCCGTCATTTCGCTCGTACTACTCTTCTCATTGTTTAGAATTCTTCCGCATTTATGCCAAGGATTATGGGATCTTAGAATCCTCTTGTCCTAACCTGGGCATCTTCAACCTAGTATCTAACAACCTCCAACCCACCTGGCTTCTGAAGGACCTTCTGTGCGGCAATACCTTGGTAGGGCTTGGGGAGGGATTTGACCCGTGGATTGTGAAGGCAGTGTAAACTTCCTCTCTTCTCCTCCCATCTTCACAGCAGCAGCAGATCTCCCTCTATACCTCGCTGGGGCAGACAGGCTGGGGGACATTTCAATTTGATTACATTTAGTAATAATAACACAAAGGGGAAAATATTGTTCTCTGTAAATGAATGTAGGCCTATGGCAAGAGAAACTGCAACCTGTATTATGGGATGAGTGTCTCTGTGACCTGTAGACCTCTATCATGGGATGAGTGTCTATGTGAACTCTCTTATGGGATGAGTGTCTCTGTGACCTGTAGACCTCTATTATGGGACGAGTTTCTCTGTGACCTCTCTTATGGGATGAGTTTCTCTGTGATCTCATACAGTAAATCCCTCTACAGATAGAGATGCAGGCAGGGGGTCCAATATTTTCAACCAGTCCCCTGTACCCTGTCCTCTACCTGAGGTGGCACCTGTACCCTGTACACTGTCCTCTACCTGGGGGGCCTGTACCCGGCCTCTACCTGGGGTGGCACCTGTACACTGTCCTCTACCTGGGGGCCCTGTACCCGGCATCTACCTGGGGTGACACCTGTACACTGTCCTCTACCTGGGGTGGCACCTGTACACTGTCCTCTACCTGGGGTGGCACCTATACACTGTCCTCTACCTGGGGTGGCACCTGTACAGTGTCCTCTACCTGGGGTGGCACCTATACACTGCCCTCTACCTGGGGCGGCACTGTACCCAGCCTCTACCTGGGGTGGCACCTGTACAGTGTCCTCTACCTGGGGTGGCACCTGTACACTGTCCTCTACCTGGGGTGGCACCTATACACTGTCCTCTACCTGGGGTGGCACCTATACACTGCCCTCTACCTGGGGGCACTGTACCCAGCCTCTACCTGGGGGGGGCCCTGTACCCAGCCTCTACCTGGGGTGGCACCTGTACACTGTCCTCTACCTGGGGTGGCACCTGTACACTGTCCTCTACCTGGGGTGGCACCTGTACACTGTCCTCTACCTGGGGTGGCACCTGTACAAACCCCTGCTGCCTGCCCCTCCTATTCTGTCAGCTCATGCTATCACACAACAACCCCCTAGGAACTGGTCTCCGTTAACAGAGATACACAACAACCCCCTAGGAACTGGTCTCCGTTAACAGAGATACACAACAACCCCCTAGGAACTGGTCTCCGTTAACAGAGATACACAACAACCCCCTAGGAACTGGTCTCCGTTAACAGAGATACACAACAACCCCCTAGGAACTGGTCTCAGTTAACAGAGATACACAACAACCCCCTAGGATTTGGTCTCAGTTAACAGAGATACACAACAACCCCTAGGATTTGGTCTCCGTTAACAGAGATACACAACAACGCCCTAGGAACTGGTCTCCGTTAACAGAGATACACAACAACCCCTAGGAACTGGTCTCCGTTAACAGAGATACACAACAACCCCTAGGAACTGGTCTCCGTTAACAGAGATACACAACAACCCCTAGGAACTGGTCTCCGTTAACAGAGATACACAACAACCCACTAGGAACTGGTCTCAGTTAACAGAGATACACAACAACCCCTAGGAACTGGTCTCAGTTAACAGAGATACACAACAACCCCTAGGATTTGGTCTCAGTTAACAGAGATACACAACAACCCCTAGGAACTGGTCTCCGTTAACAGAGATACACAACAACCCCTAGGAACTGGTCTCCGTTAACAGAGATACACAACAACCCCTAGGAACTGGTCTCAGTTAACAGAGATACACAACAACCCCTAGGAACTGGTCTCAGTTAAGAGATACACAACAACCCCTAGGAACTGGTCTCCGTTAACAGAGATACACAACAACCCCTAGGAACTGGTCTCTGTTAACAGAGATACACAACAACCCCTAAGAACTGGTCTCCGTTAACAGAGATACACAACAACCCCTAGGAACTGGTCTCCGTTAAGAGAGATACACAACAACCCCCTAGGAACTGGTCTCCGTTAACAGAGATACACAACAACCCCCTAGGAACTGGTCTCCGTTAACAGAGATACACAACAACCCCTAGGAACTGGTCTCTGTTAACAGAGATACACAACAACCCCTAGGAACTGGTCTCAGTTAACAGAGATACACAACAACCCCTAGGAACTGGTCTCTGTTAACAGAGATACACAACAACCCCTAGGAACTGGTCTCAGTTAACAGAGATACACAACAACCCCTAGGAACTGGTCTCCGTTAACAGAGATACACAACAACCCCTAGGAACTGGTCTCAGTTAACAGAGATACACAACAACCCCTAGGATTTGGTCTCCGTTAACAGAGATACACAACAACCCCCTAGGAACTGGTCTCCGTTAACAGAGATACACAACAACCCCCTAGGAACTGGTCTCCGTTAACAGAGATACACAACAACCCCCTAGGAACTGGTCTCCGTTAACAGAGATACACAACAACCCCCTAGGAACTGGTCTCCGTTAACAGAGATACACAACAACCCCCTAGGAACTGGTCTCCGTTAACAGAGATACACAACAACCCCTAGGAACTGGTCTCCGTTAACAGAGATAAACAACAACCCACTAGGAACTGGTCTCAGTTAACAGAGATACACAACAACCCCTAGGAACTGGTCTCCGTTAACAGAGATACACAACAACCCACTAGGAACTGGTCTCAGTTAACAGAGATACACAACAACCCCCTAGGAACTGGTCTCCGTTAACAGAGATACACAACAACCCCTAGGAACTGGTCTCCGTTAACAGAGATACACAACAACCCCTAGGATTTGGTCTCCGTTAACAGAGATACACAACAACCCCTAGGAACTGGTCTCCGTTAACAGAGATACACAACAACCCCCTTGGAACTGGTCTCCGTTAACAGAGATACACAACAACCCCCTAGGAACATACATACCCTGGTATCCAACAAAGCCTCATTCCTCAGAGTTTTCTGTTTTATCTCTCCCTGTCTCCTCTCTCTCTTCTCTCTCTTCCTCTCTTTGTAAATTGGCATTGTAGATACTTGAGGAAATAGTTTGTTAATATGTATAATTTAGCAGCAATGCTGTTTGTTTTTTAAAATAATGACAAAGTATTGTGAATGATATATTTGTTGATTGGTTTTGAAAATCCAACTCCTGAGGCTCTTAAAGCACAGTAATGTAAGGCGGCACATGATGTTCAGCAGAACAAAAAGCTCCACTAGAAAACTGAGGATTACTAGCGAAGTGATGATATTGTAATTACAAATGTAAATAAAATAATGACATGAATGTTTTCTAATTAAATGGTAAAATTCACCTGTTGTTGTCTCCCTTTACTGTTGTGTTAGAAACTAAAGCTGTGTTTAAGTGAGAACAGGTATTGATCTGAAGCCGGGGGAAAAAATAAGGAAATTCACATGAGCTTCCACACAATAATGTGATTTGTACCACATACAAGATGAAGTATTGGATTCTCCACACACCACAGTAAGACATTATCCCATTACACAGCTTTTTTATTATTAAAGAAACGCAAGCTTTGCAAGGCTTGACGGAGCTGTTTTGTCTCGTATAAATGTGGTGCAGGCCTGCCTTTTTATTTCCTTAAACCTGTATTTTAGCAAAACATCAGAATAACATGCTTTGTTGGTCAGTAGGTAAACAGCAGGTGGAGATGTGTTGGACAGCTCAGATAAAGCCTGTCTGCATTCCTGGTTTATGTAACTGTTAGTTTACCTGTGGAATATTGACATAATCTCAGGACCACTTGTGTTTCAAACGTGGTCCTGTTTAATCATGGCTGTGCTGGTCAATAGACAGCTCATTACCTCTGTCAAAAAGACAGAAGATGTGTGTTTGTACTCGTATTTCTTTGCTCAATAATGATGGTGACCCAACAATAATACACATTTACAATAGGTCTATATCAACAAATACATACAGCCAAATAATCTACAGAATCAGGAAGTATTCAGATCCAGTGACTTTTAACACATTTTGTTTGTTAGGTTACAACCTAATTCTAAAATGGATTCAATATTAGATTAAAAAAACATCTACACAACACCACATAATAACAAAGTGAAAACAGGTTTTAGAATTTTTTGTAAATTTATTTAAAAAAATAAACAGATGCCTTATTTACATAAGTATTCAGACTCTTTGCTATGAGACTCTAAATTGAGTTCAGGTGCATCCTGTTTCCATTGATCATCCTTGAGATGTTTCTACAACTTGGTTGGAGTCCACCTGTGTTAAATTCAATTGATTGGACATGATTTGGAAAGGCACACACCTGTCTATATAAGGTCCAGTTGACAGTTGACAGTGAATGTCAGAGCAAAAACCAAGTAATGAGGTCAAAGGAATGGTCCGTAGAGCTCAGAGACAGGATTGTGTTGAGGCACAGATCTGGGGAAGGTTACCAAATAGTTTTTGCATCATTGAAGGTCCCCAGGAAGGCCTCCATCATTCTTAACTGGAAGAAGTTTGGAACCACCAAGACTCTTCCTAGAGCTGAGCAATCGGGGGACAAGGGCCTTGGACAGGGGGGTGACCAAAAACCTGATAGTCACTCTGACAACGCTCCAGAGTTCCTCTGTGGAGATGAGAGAACCTTCCAGAAGGACAACCATTTCTGCAGCACTCCACCAATCAGGCCTTTATGGCCGAGTGGCCAGACGGTAGCCACTCCTCAGTAAAAGGCACATGACTGCCCACTTGGAGTTTGCCAAGAGGCACCTAAAGGACTCTCAGACCATGACAAAAAAGATTCTCTGGTTTGATGAAACCAAGATTGAACTCTTTGGCCTGAACCTGGTTACATCCCTACAGTGAAGCATGGTGGTGGCAGCATCATGCTGTGGCGATGTTTTTCAGCAGCAGGGACTGGGAGACTAGTCAGGATCGAGGGAAACATGAACAGAGCAAAGTGCAGAGATCCTTGATGAAAACCTGTTCCAGAGCGCTCAGGACCTCAGACTGGAGCTAAGGTTCACCTTCCAACAGGACAACGACCCCAAGCTCACAGCCAAGACAACGCAGGAGTGGCTTCGGGACAAGTCTCAATGTTTCATTCAGTTTCATTTCAAAATAGCGTTTTCGTGTCTCAATTACTTTAAATTAAGATTTTAATTGAATTTAATTATATTGTATAATTATGTTGTATTATGATGCCAGTCAACTAGGCAGAGTTGCAAAGAAAAAGACTCAGACTGGCCAATAAAAATAAGAGATTAAGATGGGCAAAAGTACACAGACACCAGACAGAGGAACTCTGCCTAGAAGGCCAGCATCCCGGAGTTGCCTCTTCACTGTTGACCTTGAGACTGGTGTTTTGCGGGTACTATTTAATGAAGCTGCCATTTGAGGACTTGTGAGGCGTCTGTTTCTCAAACTAGACACTAATGTACTTGTCCTCTTGCTCAGTTGTGCACCGGGGCCTCCCACTCCTCTTTCTATTCTAGTTAGAGCCCGTTTGTGCTGTTCTAGGAAGGGAGTTGTACGAGATCTTCAGTTTCTTGTCAAATTCTCGCATGGAATAGCCTTCATTTCTCAGAACAAGAAAAGACTGATGCGTCTCAGAAGAAAGTTCTTTGTTTCTGGTCATGTTGAGTCTGTAATCGAACCCACAAATGCTGATGCTCCAGATACTCTGGAGTCTAAAGAAGGCCAGTTTTATTGATTCTTTAATCAGGACAACAATTTACAGCTGTGCTAACATAATTGCAAAAGGGTTTTCTAATGATCAATTAGCCTTTTAAAATGATAAACTTGGATTAGCTAACACAACGTACCATTGGGAGCACAGGAGTGATGGTTGCTGATAATGGGACTCTGTACGCCTATGTAGATATTCCATTTAAAAAATCTTCAGTTTCCAGCTACAGTAGTCATTTACAACATTACATTAACAATGTCTACACTGAGTTTCTGATCAATTTGATGTTATTTTAATGGACAAAAAATGTGCTTTTCTTTCAAAAACAAGGACATTTCTGGGTGACCCCAAACTTTTGAACGGTAGTGTATATTTAGTCCCTGTTTATTTTGTATTTAGTGGATTACATTTATAAAAATCACTCCTGTTTTCACTCTATTTAGCTTGTCAGTTGAGGTTCCAAGTTAGTGCCGTTCTGCCGTTGATCAGCACCACAGAGTTATATTTAAGTGATAATTGATATATTATAGGATATATTGAACAGAGTTATATTTAAGTGATAATTGATATATTATAGGATATATTGAACAGAGTTATATTTAAGTGAAAACTTATACAACGGCTTACGAATAATGCCGTACATATATTTTCATTACAAACTTTATGCAGAGGCCTCCCGAGTGGTGCAGCTGTCTAAGCCACTGCATCGCAGTGCTGAGGCTTCACTACAGATCTGGGTTCGATCCCAGACTGTGTCACAAACCTGCCCTGGAGTTAAACTGTCATGGTCAAAACATATTGACACATCAGTAGCTAAGAGGTGGAGAAGTATGTCCATAATAAAGCGCTGCTCTTCTTGACAGCATTATCAACAAGGCAGGTCCTACAGGCCCTAGTTTTGTCGCACCTGGACTACTGTTCAGTCGTGTGGTCAGGTACCACAAAAAAGGACTTAGGAAAATTACAATTGGCTCAGAACAGGGCCGCACGGTTGGCCCTTGGATGTATGCAGAGAGCTAACATTTAATAATATGCATGTCAATCTCTCCTGGCTCAAAGTGGAGGACAGATTGACTTCATCACTACTTTTATTAATGGAGAGGTATTGACATGTTGAAGGCACCGAGCTGTCTGTCTAAACTACTGGCACACAGTTCGGACACCCCACCAGACATGGCACCAGAGGTCTCTTCACAGTCCCCAAGTCCAGAACAGACTATGGGAGGCGCACAGTACTACATAGAGCCATGAGTACATGGAACTCTATTCCATATCAGGTAACTCACGCCAGCAGTAAAATTAGATTTGAAAAAACATTACAAAAACACCTTGCGGAAGAGCGTGGACTGTGAAGAGACACAAACATAGGCACACACACACACACGATACCACACGCACTATACACACACGTACACATGGATTTAGTACTGTAGATATGTGGTAGTGGTGGAGGAGGGGCCTGAGGGTACACTGTCTGAATGTATTGTAATGTTTTAAAATTGTATAAACTGCCTTAATTCTGCCGGGATTTCCCTCTCATCGTGCTCTTGCGACTCCTTGTGGCGGGCCGGGCGCCTGCAAGCTGACTTGGGTCATCAGTTGGACGGTGTTTCCGCCGACACGTTGGTATGTGGCTGGCTTCCGGGTTAAGTGGGCAGTGTGTCAAGAAGCAGTGTGTCTTGGCAGAGTCGTGTTTCGGAAGACGCACAGCTCTCGAACGTTGCCTCTCCCGAGTCCGTAGGGGAGTTGCAGTGATGAGACAAGACTCCTCTTAACTTTCAACTGGATATCAAGAAATTGGTGAGAAAAAGGGGTAAAAGTTAAATAAGTTAAGTAAGTTAGATTTTTATGAATTTATTCTAACTATTTCATCCTTCCACAAGATATAGTCCTGACACAAATCTAGGGTTGCTACCCAAGCAGGCTGGTCCGGTTGCCAGAGATGCAACCCAGTCGTCTTTCTGTTCTATCTAGTCGTTCGTTCTAAATGTTCCATTGCCATACTGGCTGGTAGTTATTATCCCTTGTTAGCTAGCCAACTATGGCTAACTCACAGTCACGTCAAAAGTGCAGCCTGAAGAACAACAGTAGCTGCATTTGTGTTTGTTTAAGCTGTGTTCTAGTGACATTTATTTGGATACATCCATAACAATAAGCTAATGAGGTGTAATTTCACTTGGCATAGAAAATGTGCCGTCAGGACACTGTTGTTCAGAGGAGCTAGCCAACAACACAGCTAACACAATCACTGTTGTTCAGAGGAGCTAGCCAACGAACACAGCTAACACAATCACTTCAAACGGAAGCTGGAAAGACTGAAAACTAGTTTCACTTCGTTTGGTTTACCTGTTTTCTATTGATAGTTCTTTGTATATATACAAATGCTGCTGATTCATGATTTTGACTGGCTGAGAAATGCTGCCTGTCTGTCTGTCTTGTCCCGAATCCCGACACATTCATTACTACAGGACAGCTGGAGATCGAATTTGAATATTGAAACAATGTTACAAATGTCTGAGAGACAGACAGCAAGGTTTATACAAATCTCCACTGTTGAAAACTAATTGTTAGTCTAAAAGAAATGTGAGATAATGTCTAGATGCTTTTTATAGTGGAGATCAAGTTTATACATTCCCTGCTTGGGCTGATGAGACAGTGGATTGTGCAGTCAGATGGAACAGAGTAAATAGGCATTTTAATGTCATAGATTTAGCCGGCGCTAACTTGTGGAATAGACACCGGTTGGAATGTGCTTTTAACCAATCAGCATTCAGGATTAGACCCACCCGTTGTATAATGAGCAGTGACTACTTTTTGATCATGTCTGTGGTTACATTTCATTCACTTTTCAACATGGTAAATTCTCAGAGTAAATTGTTGGTTACTTTGAAAACATATATATGGTGGAGATGTGGTTTGGACTATTGTTTTTCTGACTTTTCTATCAATCTTGAATGAATTAATCATTTTATGGCAAAAGTACCCAATTGTCATACTTGAGTAAAAGTAAAGATATCTTAATAGAAACTCAAGACTCAAGTGAAAGTCACCCACTAAAATACTACTTGAGTAAAAGTATTTGGTATTAAATATACTGAAGTATCAAAAGTAAATGTAATTGCTAAAATATACTTAAGTTTCAAAAGTAAAAGTATAAATTTCAAATTTAATTTACTGAGGGGGCACACTCCAACACTCACATCATTTACAAATGAAGCATTTGTGTTTAGTGTGTCCTCCAGATCAGAAGTTTTCTTGATAAGTGCCTGAATTGGACCATTTTCCTTTCCTGCTAAGCATTCAAAATGTAACGAGTACTTTGGGTGTCAGGGAAAATGTATGGAGTAAAAAGTATATTTTCTGTAGGAATGTAGTGAAAGTAAAAGTTGTCAGAAATATAAATAGTAAAGTACAGATACCCCCCAAAACTACTTAAGTAGTACTATAATAGTTTTACTTAAATACTTTACACCACTGCCCATGATGACTAAAAAAATATATAGCTAGGTAGCTTTCCTCGCTTGTTGGTTAGTGACCTAGCCAACGTTAGCTCTCATATGACAGGTATAAAAAATAAAACCAAATACCTATATTTGCCTGTTCATTAGCTAGCTAGCTTTCAGATGACTGTTGTTAGCTAGCTACAGAGACTAACTGCTGGACTTTGTACAAGCATGCTAACGTTAGCTAGGTAATGTTAGCTAGCTAGCTACCTAGCTAATCAAAATATCTGCTTGCATTTATTCATTAACCTCAGCATAGATACCACGTATCGCTAGCTATCTACAGTAGCCTAGGTTTGTTAGCATACACTTATTATGACTGGCAGCCAGGTGCAAGCAGCTGTGTTGTTGCCCAGCAACACAGCACCGTCAGAAACACTACAAAAAGGAAGCACCTATGAGGATGCATCATAAAAGTAATAAAAACTGTTTAACCTACGAACCTAAAAATGTAAATCCATTTGTCACTTTATGGACGCTATAGTCTCATTTTAATCCGACATCTATAATTTGAGTTTGGTAGCCTGTTGGGAAAATTATGATTAAATGACTGAACAAAATCATTTTAAATGGAACTGTAACTAAGTAAACTTATATTCTGTTTTATAATATCTGATTAACAATATGAGTTCATAAGAAGGGATTGTGTGACACAGACAAGGAGTAATTAAAGTTAATGAACACCATTCCAACTGGGAAGAAAGGAATGGTCTGTGGATTAAGTAAACAGATAATGTAGTTAACCTATGGTTGAACTGACAAAACTGAGCTCTGGGGTTTTTAGATAAGGAATGAGTGCATTCCTAGGTTTTCTGTTAATTAGAACTGCCTGCTAAGTGGTGATCAATAACGTTGGGGGGTCAAAAGTTAATTCAGTTATGTTGTGTGACCTGTGAGTGTGTTAGTAAGTTAGAATGAACTATTAACCTCACTTTGTCCCGGTCGAGAGGAGGGGATTCTGTTAAGCAATGAAATGACGTCATGTTATTGTATATAAACTGTTGCTCGTGGTAAAGTGGCAGCTCGCTCCGAGAATAAATTCTGTTACCTATTATTGAAATGGCTGGTCTCCGTCTTTTTTATGCAAACAAGAATGTTACAAATTCTCATAAAATAGATTAAGGGTTTTCAATTAATGAAAACACATTGGCATCATTAAATTACAGTAACATAGCCGCAGAAAATGCTCAATTGCCAACTAAGGTGTTCAAAATCGGTATGCGGTTCTTGATACTGGCCAGATGAATCATGATGAGAAGTGGGGAGTGTGTAGTGTACATCAAACTCCCCCTCAGTAGCCCCGTAATACTCCCCCCTCAGTAGCCCAGTCCTACTCGCCCCTCACCCCCTGCTCCCCCACAGTAGCCCCGTAATACTCCCCCTCAGTAGCCCAGTCCTACTCTCCCCTCACCACCTACTCCCCTCAGTAGCCCCGTCCTACTCCCCCTCAGTAGCCCCGTCTCCCCCTCAGTAGCCCCGTCCTACTCCCCCTCAGTAGCCCCGTCCTACTCCCCTCAGTAGCCCTGTCCTACTCCCCCTCAGTAGCCCTGTCCTACTCCCCCTCAGTAGCCCCGTCCTACTCCCCCTCAGTAGCCCCCTACTCCCCCTCAGTAGCCCCGTCCTACTCCCCTCAGTAGCCTCATTCTACTCCCCCTCAGTAGCCCCATTCTACTCCCCCTCAGTAGCCCCGTCCTACTCCCCCTCAGTAGCCCCATTCTACTCCCCCTCAGTAGCCCCGTCCTACTCCCCCTCAGTAGCCCCGTCGTACTCCCTCAGTAGCCCCGTCCTCCTCCCCCTCAGTAGCCCCGTCCTACTCCTCCCTCAGTAGCCCCGTCCTCCTCCCCCCTCAGTAGCCCCGTCCTCCTCCCTCCTCAGTAGCCCCGTCCTCCTCTCACCTCAGTAGCCCCGTCCTACTCCCCCTCAGTAGCCCCGTCCTACTCCCCTCAGTAGCCCCGTCCTACTCCCCCTCAGTAGCCCTGTCCTACTCCCCCTCAGTAGCCCCGTCCTACTCCCCTCAGTAGCCCTGTCCTACTCCCCCTCAGTAGCCCTGTCCTACTCCCCCTCAGTAGCCCTGTCCTACTCCCCCTCAGTAGCCCTGTCCTACTCCCCCTCAGTAGCCCCGTCCTCCTCCCCCTCAGTAGCCCCGTCTCCCCCTCAGTAGCCCCGTCCTACTCCCACCTCAGTGGCCTCGTCCTACTCCCCCTCAGTGGCCCCGTCCTACTCCCCCTCAGTGGTCCCGTCCTACTCCCCCTCAGTAGCCCCGTCCTCCTCCCCCTCAGTAGCCCCGTCTCCCCCTCAGTAGCCCCGTCCTACTCCCACCTCAGTGGCCCCGTCCTACTCCCCCTCAGTGGTCCCGTCCTACTCCCCCTCAGTAGCCCTGTCCTACTCCCCTCAGTAGCCCTGTCCTACTCCCCCTCAGTAGCCCTGTCCTACTCCCCCTCAGTAGCACTGTCCTACTCCCCCTCAGTAGCCCTGTCCTACTCCCCCTCAGTAGCCCCGTCCTCCTCCCCCTCAGTAGCCCCGTCTCCCCCTCAGTAGCCCCATCCTACTCCCACCTCAGTGGCCTCGTCCCTACTCCCCCTCAGTGGCCCCGTCCTACTCCCCCTCAGTGGTCCCGTCCTACTCCCCCTCAGTAGCCCCGTCCTCCTCCCCCTCAGTAGCCCCGTCTCCCCCTCAGTAGCCCCGTCCTACTCCCACCTCAGTGGCCCCGTCCTACTCCCCCTCAGTGGTCCCGTCCTACTCCCCCTCAGTGGTCCCGTCCTACTACCCCCTCAGTAGCCCCGTCCTCCTCCCCCTCAGTAGCCCCGTCTCCCCCTCAGTAGCCCCGTCCTACTCCCACCTCAGTGGCCCCGTCCTACTCCCCCTCACTGGCCCCGTCCTACTCCCCCTCAGTAGCCCCGTCCTCCTCCCACCTCAGTAGCCCCGTCCTACTCCCCCTCAGTAGCCCCGTCCTACTCCCCCTCAGTAGCCCCGTCCTCCTCCCACCTCAGTAGCCCTGTCCAACTCCCCTCAGTAGCCCCGTCCTACTCCCCTCAGTAGCCCCGTCCTCCTCCCCCTCAGTAGCCCCGTCCTCCTCCCAACTCAGTAGCCCCGACCTACTCCCCTCAGTAGCCCCGTCCTCCTCCCCCTCAGTAGCCCCGTCTCCCCCTCAGTAGCCCCGTCCTACTCCCACCTCAGTAGCCCCGTCATACTCCCCCTCAGTAGCCCTGTCCTACTCCCCCTCAGTAGCCCCGTCCTACTCCCCCTCAGTAGACCCATCCTCCTCCCCCTCAGTAGCCCCGTCCTCCTCCCCCTCAGTAGCCCCGTCCTCCTCCCCCTCAGTAGCCCCGTCCTACTCCCCTCAGTAGCCCCGTCCTACTCCCACCTCAGTAGCCCCGTCCTACTCCCCCTCAGTAGCCCCGTCCTACTCCCCTCAGTAGCCCCATCCTCCTCCCACCTCAGTAGCCCCGTCCTACTCCCCCTCAGTAGCCCTGTCCTACTCCCCTCAGTAGCCCCGTCCTCCTCCCCCTCAGTAGCCCCGTCTCCCCCTCAGTAGCCCTGTCCTACTCCCCCTCAGTAGCCCCGTCCTACTTCCCCCTCAGTGGTCCCGTCCTACTCCCCCTCAGTAGCCCCGTCCTCCTCCCCCCCTCAGTAGCCCCGTCTCCCCCTCAGTAGCCCCGTCCTACTCCCACCTAAGTGGCCCCGTCCTACTCCCCCTCAGTGGTCCCGTCCTACTCCCCTCAGTAGCCCCGTCCTCCTCCCCCTCAGTAGCCCCGTCTCCCCCTCAGTAGCCCCGTCCTACTCCCACCTCAGTGGCCCCGTCCTACTCCCCCTCAGTAGCCCCGTCCTACTCCCCCTCAGTAGCCTCGTTCTACTCTCCCTCATTAGTCCTGTCCTACTCCCCTCAGTAGCCCTGTCCTACTCCCCCTCAGTAGCCCCGTCCTACTCCCCTCAGTAGCCCTGTCCTACTCCCTGTATATATAGCCTCCACACTGACTCAGTACCGCTACCCCCTGTATATATAGCCTCCACACTGACTCAGTACCACTACCCCCTGTATATATAGCCTCCAAACTGACTCAGTACCACTACCCCCTGTATATATAGCCTCCACACTGACTCAGTACCGCTACCCCCTGTATATATAGCCTCCACACTGACTCAGTACCGCTACCCCCTGTATATATAGCCTCCACACTGACTCAGTCCCGGTACTCCCTGTATATATAGCCTCCACACTGACTCAGTCCCGGTACTCCCTGTATATATAGCCTCCACACTGACTCAGTACCGGTACTCCCTGTATATATAGCCTCCACACTGACTCAGTACCGGTACCCCCTGTATATATAGCCTCCACACTGACTCAGTACCGGTATCCCCTGTATATATAGCCTCCACACTGACTCAGTACCGGTACTCCCTGTATATATAGCCTCCACACTGACTCAGTACCGGTACCCCTGTATATATAGCCTCCACACTGACTCAGTACCGGTACTCCCTGTATATATAGCCTCCACACTGACTCAGTACCGCTACCCCTGTATATATAGCCTCCACACTGACTCAGTCCCGGTACTCCCTGTATATATAGCCTCCACACTGACTCAGTACCGGTACCCCCTGTATATATAGCCTCCACACTGACTCCGTGCCGGTACCCCCTGTATATATAGCCTCCACACTGACTCCGTACCGGTTACCCCCTGTATATATAGCCTCCACACTGACTCAGTACCGGTACCCCCTGTATATATAGCCTCCACACTGACTCAGTACCGGTACCCCTGTATATATAGCCTCCACACTGACTCAGTACCGGTACTCCCTGTATATATAGCCTCCACACTGACTCAGTACCGGTACCCCCTGTATATATAGCCTCCACACTGACTCAGTACCGGTACTCCCTGTATATATAGCCTCCACACTGACTCAGTACCGGTACCCCCTGTATATATAGCCTCCACACTGACTCAGTACCGGTACTCCCTGTATATATAGCCTCCACACTGACTCAGTACCGGTACCCCCTGTATATATAGCCTTGTTATTGTTGTTTTATTGTGTTACTATAAATGTTTTTCTTTTTTTTAAACTCTGCATTGTTGGTTAAAGGCTTGTAGAGTAAGCATGTCACAGTAAGGTCTACACCTGTTGTATTCAGCATGTCACAGTAAGGTCTACACCTGTTGTATTCAGCATGTCACAGTAAGGTCTACACCTGTTGTATTCAGCATGTCACGGTAAGGACTACACCTGTTGTATTCAGCATGTCACGGTAAGGTCTACACCTGTTGTATTCAGCATGTCACGGTAAGGTCTACACCTGTTGTATTCAGCATGTCACGGTAAGGTCTACACCTGTTGTATTCAGCATGTCACGGTAAGGACTACACCTGTTGTATTCAGCATGTCACGGTAAGGTCTACACCTGTTGTATTCAGCATGTCACGGTAAGGTCTACACCTGTTGTATTCAGCATGTCACGGTAAGGTCTACACTTGTTGTATTCAGCATGTCACGGTAAGGTCTACACTTGTTGTATTCAGCGCATGTGACAAATGACATTTTATTTGATGATTTGACAAAGAGACATGGTCATCATGAAGCTGACAACCTAACTCCACCTGGGAGAAACCGGCGTTCCAGAGAACAGGAACATTGTTGTCCAGCTAACTTTGATAAACAGCAAGACACATCTCTTGATTTCCAGGTTGACTAAGAAAACTACATTTGTAGATTAGTTGTTGAGCCAATTTTAAGTCTATCGCCGAGATTCAATCTGGGTCCCGGAAGATCTGCGCTTTATTGACTTAAAAAAATGTTTTTTTTAATAGTTAACTTATTGATCCAGCTTTCTGTAACAGCCCTCAGAGAAACTGGTGGAAGTACACGCCACTCTACAGTGTTATCTGGCATCTTTATTGGCAGGGACTGAGAGTGACACATGAGATCCTCCAATCAGAGAGACAGGAACCAATTGCCCCCAGAGAGAGAGGAACAGGAAGCAGGTTAGTCAGTCATTTCTGTCTCGGTGCAGAAGAACATCAGAACACCTCCTGACTGGTTCACTGCCTTCATAACAAACCAATCAGAACAGACCAGGGCAACAGAATTGTGCTGGGTTCAACTAGTGATGGGAGACAGAGGCTTCCAGGACAGGGCATTACGGATTTAACTGTTTTAGTCTGTACTTGACTAGAGTTGAAAATCCAGGTATTTTCTCACAAAATTCCCAGGTTTTCCAAAAATCCTGTGTGGAAGATTATTGGAATCAGAAGGGAATAAGCCAGGAATCCAAAAATCCTCCAACCAGGATTTCTGGAAAACCTGGGAATTTGGGGAAAGTTTCCTAAATTTTTGCAACCCTCTCTGTACCTGAGCCCAGGACCTGTGCTATGAGAAAGGTTCAGGTTGGGTCACAGATCATCTGTTCATCAAACCCCTGTCTCTCATCACTAGAGTCAATATTTAAAATGATATCATGGCTTTTTAAAGAAATCCTGTTCTGTTTGTCCCATGTAGGTAGTAGTTCCCTGTGAAAGGTACACTATACAGTGCATTCGGAAAGTATTCAGACCCCTTGACTTTTTCCACATTTTGTTACGTAAACAGCCCTATTCTAAATTAATTTAATATATTTTTTTCCCCTCATCAATCTACACACAATACCTCATAATGACGAAGCAAAAACAGGTTTTAAGACATTTTTGCAAATGTATAAAAAAAAAAATGCAAGTATTCAGACCCTTTACCCAGTACTTTGTTGAAGCACCTTTGGCAACGATTACAGACTTCTTGGGTATGACGCTACAAGCTTGGCACACCTGTGTTTCTCCCATTCTTATCTGCAGATCCTCTAAAGCTCTGTCAGGTTGGATGTGGAGCGTCACTGTACAGCTATGTTCAGGTTTCTCCAGAGATGTTCAATCGGGTTCAAGTCTGGGCTCTGGTTGGGCCACTCAAGGGCATTCAGATTTGTCCCGAAGTCACTCCCGTTGTCTTGGCTGTGTGCTTAGAGTCGTTGTCCTGTCTGAGGTTCTGAGCATTCTCGAGCAGGTTTCCATCAAGGATCTCTCTGTACTTTGACCCGTTCATCTTTCCCTCGATCCTGACTAGTCTCCCAGTTCTTGCAGCTGAAAAACATCCCCACAGCAGGATGCTGCCACCACCATGCTTCACCGTAGGGATGGTGCCAGGTTTCGTCCAGATGTGAAGCTTGGCATTCAGACTAAAGAGTTCAATCTTGGTTTCATCAGACCAGAGAATCTTGTTTCTCATGGTCTGAGAGTCTTTAGGTGCCTTTTGACAAACTCCAAGCGGGCTGTCATGTGCCTTTTACTGAGGAGTGGCTTCCGTCTGTCCACTCTACAATAAAGGCCTGATTGGTGGAGTGCTGCAGCGATGGTTGTCCTTCTGGAAGCTTCTCCCATCTCCAGTGAGGAACTCTGGAGCTCTGTCAGAGTGACCATCAGGTTCTTGGTCACCTCCCTGACCAAGGCCCTTGTCCCCTGATTGCTCAGTTTGGCTCTAGGACGAGTCTTGGTGGTTCCAAACTTCTTCCATTTAAGAATGATGAAGGCCACTGTGTTCTTGGGGACCTTCAATGCTGCAGACATGTTTTAGTACCCTTTCCCATATCTGTGCCTCGAAACAATCCTGTCTCCGAGCTTTATGGACAATTGTTTTGACCTCAAGGCTTGGTTTTTGCTCTGACATGCACTGTCAACTGTGGGACCTTATATAGACAGGTGTGTGCCTTTCCAAATCATGTCCAATCAATTGAATTTATCACAGGTGGACTCCAACCAAGTTGTAGAAACATCTCAAGAATGATCAACGGAAACAGGATGCACCTGAGTTCAATTTAGAATCTCATAGCAAAAGGTCTGAATAATTATGTAAATAAGGTATTTCTGTTTTTAATTATTTTTATACATTTGCAAACATTTCTAAAAAACCTATTTTCGCTTTGTCATTATGGGTTATTACGTATGTGTGGATTGATGAGGAATAATAATTATTTAATCCATTTTAGAATAAGGCTGTAAGAAAATGTGGAAAAAGTCAAGGGGTCTGAATACTTTCCGAATGCACTGTATATACAAAAATATGTGGCACCTTCATAGGATGCCACCTTTCCATCAAGTCAGTTCGTCAAATTTCCACCCTTCTCGAGCTGCCCCAGTCAAATGTCAGTGCTGCTATTGTGAAGGGGAAACGTCTGGGAGCAACAACGGCTCAGCCGCAAAGTGGTAGGCCACACAAGCTCACATAATGGGACCGCCGAGTGCTGAAACGCTTAAAAATCGTCTGTCCTCGGTTGCAACACTCAGTACCGAGTTCCAAACTGCCTCTGGATGCAACAGCACAAGAACTGTTCGCCGGGAGCTTCATGAAATGGGTTTCCATGGCAGCGGCACACAAGCCTAAGATCAGACCTGCGAGTCAGGTCTAATCGCCCAACATCAGTCCCCGACCTCACTAATGCTCTTGTGGCTGAATGGAAGCAAGTCCCTGCAGCAATGTTCCAACATCTAGTGGAAAGCCTTCCCAGAAGAGTGGGGGCTGTTATAGCAGCAATGTTCCAACATCTAGTGGAAAGCCTTCCCAGAAGAGTGGAGGCTGTTATAGCAGCAATGTTCCAACATCTAGTGGAAAGCCTTCCCAGAAGAGTGGAGGCTGTTATAGCAGTAATGTTCCAACATCTAGTGGAAAGCCTTCCCAGAAGAGTGGAGGCTGTTATAGCCGCAAAGAGGGGACCAACTCCACATTAAAGCCCATGATTTTGTAATGAGATGTTCGACAATCAGGTGTCCACATACTTTTGGTCATGTAGTGTCTGTTCTGTTTGTCCCATATGGTGAGTAGTTCCCTGTGAAAGGTAGGCTGATATGGAACATGTTTACTCTTAGGACGTGTCCCAATTAACTCTCTTTCCTCCTGAAGTGTGCACTTGTACACTTTCCTTCGTGGATTTTAAAGGAAAGGGACATATATATGGAAACTCCCTCTCAAGCCCAAGACCAACCCGATGCTGTGTGGAGTAGTGAACGAGTGCACACTTTTGGAGGTACAAGAGATCATTGAGATACAGCCCTCTGACTGTAGAAAGATGGGCTGACACATGGAACATAGTGAGATCCATGGCATCTGTCTTGCCCCAGGATCTCCACAATGGTGTGGTGAAGTCCAATTACATTAAAATAAATGTACTTCTCTCTTAACATCTTAAACATTTAATTTGAATATCTACATTATTGGGGAATCCCTCCCAGGGACAAGTCCAACCAGAGTTCCAAATGGCCCCCTATTCTCTATATAGTGCACTACTTTAGACCAGAGCCCTATTAGAGATCTATGGGTCCTGGTCACAGTGCCCTATTAGAGCCCTATGGGTCCTGGTCAAAGTGCCCTATTAGAGCCCTATGGGTCCTGGTCAAAGTGCCCTATTAGAGCCCTATGGGTCCTGGTCACAGAGCCCTATTAGAGATCTATGGGTCCTGGTCACAGTGCCCTATTAGAGCCCTATGGGTCCTGGTCAAAGTGCCCTATTAGAGCCCTATGGGTCCTGGTCAAAGTGCCCTATTAGAGCCCTATAGGTGATGGTATAGGGAATAGGGTGCCATTTGGTCGTTAACCTTCTTCTTCCTCCACTCGCCCTGTAAATGATGTCATGACAACAGAATGTTCTTCACCAGATGTTTGTAACTTAAACATTACTAAACATTACCATACAATACCAAACAGTTTAGTAAAAGGTTAACAGCATGGGCTAACCATTCTCATCCTATGTAGTTGTGCTCAGAGTGTCTGGTAACAAAGTGAACTATGACATAATTTAGTGTTGCTGGTAACATAGTGAACTATGACATAATTTAGTGTTGCTGGTAACATAGTGAACTATGACATAATTTAGTGTTGCTGGTAACAAAGAAAAGGGTAAGTTGCTTGAAGACGGAATTTAGTGTACTACTTTTGATGAGAGTCCTATGGGCCCTAGTCAAAAGTAGTGCACTACATAGGGAACAGGGTGACATTTGGGACGCAAGCTAATTCTCTGTTCTGATGTTGTGCTGCTGTGTCTATCAGGCCAGTTGGTATTGGAGAAGGTGGAGTCTTCAGAATGTTCACATTGATATATCACATGACGGAGGAAAGTTCTGAATGTCCTGAGCCGTTAGAACTCGGTCGGCCCATTCTGACAGAGAGTGCATCAGATCTGAATGATCCATAGAAAATAGAGGGAAAAAAGACTGGTTTGTGAAGGGGGAGAGATGAGAGTGGTTTGTGAAGGAAGGAGGAGAGATGAGTGGTTTGTGAAGGAAGGAGGAGAGATGAGTGGTTTGTGAAGGAAGGAGGAGAGATGAGTGGTTTGTGAAGGAAGGAGGAGAGATGAGAGTGGTTTGTGAAGGAAGGAGGAGAGATGAGAGTGGTTTGTGAAGGAAGGAGGTGAGATGAGAGTGGTTTGTGAAGGAAGTAGGAGAAATTAGTGGTTTGTGAAGGAAGGAGGAGAGATTAGTGGTTTGTGAAGGAAGGATGAGTGGTTTCTGAAGGAAGGAGGAGAGATGAGTGGTTTGTGAAGGAGGGAGGAGAGATGAGTGGTTTGTGAAGGAGGGAGGAGAGATGAGTGGTTTGTGAAAGGAGAAGGAGAGATGAGTGGTTTGTGAAGGAGGGAGGAGAGATGAGTGGTTTGTGAAGGAGGGAGGAAAGATGAGTGGTTTGTGAAGGAGGGAGGAAAGATGAGTGGTTTGTGAAGGAAGGAGGAGAGATGAGTGGTTTGTGAAGGAGGGAGGAGAGATGAGTGGTTTGTGAAAGAAGGAGGAGAGATGAGTGGTTTGTGAAAGGAGGGAGGAGAGATGAGTGGTTTGTGAAGGAAGGAGGAGAGATGAGTGGTTTGTGAAGGAGGGAGGAGAGATGAGTGGTTTGTGAAGGAGGGAGGAAAGATGAGTGGTTTGTGAAGGAAGGAGGAGCGATGAGTGATTTGTGAAGGAGGGAGGAGAGATGAGTGGTTTGTGAAGGAGGGAGGAGAGATGAGTGGTTTGTGAAAGGAGAAGGAGAGATGAGTGGTTTGTGAAAGGAGAAGGAGAGATGAGTGGTTTGTGAAAGGAGAAGGAGAGATGAGTGGTTTGTGAAGGAGGGATGAGTGGTTTGTGAAGGAAGGAGGAGAGATGAGTGGTTTGTGAAGGAAGGATGAGTGGTTTGTGAAGGAAGGAGGAGAGATGAGTGGTTTGTGAAAGGAAGGAGGAGAGATGAGTGGTTTGTGAAGGAGGGAGGAGAGATGAGTGGTTTGTGAAGGAGGGAGGAGATGAGTGGTTTGTGAAGGAGGGAGGAGAGATGAGTGGTTTGTGAAGGAGGGAGGAGAGATGAGTGGTTTGTGAAGGAGGGAGGAGAGATGAGTGGTTTGTGAAGGAGGGAGGAGAGATGAGTGGTTTGTGAAGGAGGGAGGAGAGATGAGTGGTTTGTGAAGGAAGGAGGAGAGATGAGTGGTTTGTGAAGGAGGGAGGAGAGATGAGTGGTTTGTGAAGGAAGGAGGAGAGATGAGTGGTTTGTGAAGGAAGGAGGAGAGATGAGTGGTTTGTGAAGGAGGGAGGAGAGATGAGTGGTTTGTGAAGGAGGGAGGAGAGATGAGTGGTTTGTGAAGGAAGGAGGAGAGATGAGTGGTTTGTGAAGGAGGGAGGAGAGATGAGTGGTTTGTGAAGGAGGGAGGAGAGATGAGTGGTTTGTGAAGGAGGGAGGAGAGATGAGTGGTTTGTGAAGGAGGGAGGAGAGATGAGTGGTTTGTGAAGGAGAGATGAGTGGTTTGTGAAGGAGGGATGAGTGGTTTGTGAAGGAGGGATGAGTGGTTTGTGAAGGAGGGAGGAGAGATGAGTGGTTTGTGAAGGAGAGATGAGTGGTTTGTGAAGGAGGGATGAGTGGTTTGTGAAGGAGGGATGAGTGGTTTGTGAAGGAGGGAGGAGAGATGAGTGGTTTGTGAAGGAGGGAGGAGAGATGAGTGGTTTGTGAAGGAGGGATGAGTGGTTTGTGAAGGAGGGATGAGAGATGAGTGGTTTGTGAAGGAGGGAGGAGAGACAGAACATACCTTCCTTTTCTTTACACATGTACAGGGGCTTCAGAAAGTATTCACACCCCTTGACTTATCCACATGTTGTTGTTACAGCCGGAATTCAAAATGGATTAAAGTTGTTTCACCTAAATACACACAATACCCCATAATGAAACAATGAAAACATTTTTTTAGACATTTTTGCAAATGTATTGATCATGAAATACAGAAATATCTTATTTACATACAGTGAGCTCCAGAAGTATTGGGACAGTGACCATGTCTTGTTGTTGTTTTGCCACAATACTCCAGAAGTATTGGGACAGTGACCATGTCTTGTTGTTGTTTTGCCTCTATACTCCAGAAGTATTGGGACAGTGACCATGTCTTGTTGTTGTTTTGCCTCTATACTCCAGAAGTATTGGGACAGTGACCATGTCTTGTTGTTGTTTTGCCTCTATACTCCAGAAGTATTGGGACAGTGACCATGTCTTGTTGTTGTTTTGCCTCTATACTCCAGAAGTATTACGACAGTGACCATGTCTTGTTGTTGTTTTGCCTCTATACTCCAGAAGTATTGGGACAGTGACCATGTCTTGTTGTTGTTTTGCCTCTATACTCCAGAAGTATTGGGACAGTGACCATGTCTTGTTGTTGTTTTGCCACAATACTCCAGAAGTATTGGGACAGTGACCATGTCTTGTTGTTGTTTTGCCTCTATACTCCAGAAGTATTGGGACAGTGACCATGTCTTGTTGTTGTTTTGCCTCTATACTCCAGAAGTATTGGGACAGTGACCATGTCTTGTTGTTGTTTTGCCTCTATACTCCAGAAGTATTGGGACAGTGACCATGTCTTGTTGTTGTTTTGCCTCTATACTCCAGAAGTATTGGGACAGTGACCATGTCTTGTTGTTGTTTTGCCTCTATACTCCAGAAGTATTGGGACAGTGACCATGTCTTGTTGTTGTTTTGCCTCTATACTCCAGAAGTATTGGGACAGTGACCATGTCTTGTTGTTGTTTTGCCTCTATACTCCAGAAGTATTGGGACAGTGACCATGTCTTGTTGTTGTTTTGCCTCTATACTCCAGAAGTATTGGGACAGTGACCATGTCTTGTTGTTCTTTTGCCTCTATACTCCAGAAGTACTGGGACAGTGACCATGTCTTGTTGTTTTGCCTCTATACTCCAGAAGTATTGGGACAGTGACCATGTCTTGTTGTTGTTTTGCCTCTATACTCCAGAAGTATTACGACAGTGACCATGTCTTGTTGTTGTTTTGCCTCTATACTCCAGAAGTACTGGGACAGTGACCATGTCTTGTTGTTGTTTTGCCTCTATACTCCAGAAGTATTGGGACAGTGACCATGTCTTGTTGTTGTTTTGCCTCTATACTCCAGAAGTATTGGGACAGTGACCATGTCTTGTTGTTGTTTTGCCTCTATACTCCAGAAGTATTACGATAGTGACCATGTCTTGTTGTTGTTTTGCCTCTATACTCCAGAAGTATTGGGACAGTGACCATGTCTTGTTGTTGTTTTGCCTCTATACTCCAGAAGTATTGGGACAGTGACCATGTCTTGTTGTTGTTTTGCCTCTATACTCCAGAAGTATTGGGACAGTGACCATGTCTTGTTGTTGTTTTGCCTCTATACTCCAGAAGTATTACGACAGTGACCATGTCTTGTTGTTGTTTTGCCTCTATACTCCAGAAGTATTGGGACAGTGACCATGTCTTGTTGTTGTTTTGCCTCTATACTCCAGAAGTATTGGGACAGTGACCATGTCTTGTTGTTGTTTTGCCTCTATACTCCAGAAGTATTGGGACAGTGACCATGTCTTGTTGTTGTTTTGCCTCTATACTCCAGCACTTTGAATTTGACCTGATACCTGATACATGACTATTGGGTTAACATGTAGACTGTCAGCTTTAATTGGAGGGTATTTTCATCCATAGAAATGAATGAATGGTAAATAATGTATTGTGTCACTTTTATTGTAAAAAAGAATATAGAATACATTAAGTGGACACAACATTATCAACACCTGCTCTTTCCATCGACTGACCAGGTGAATCCAGGTGAAAGATATGATCCCTTATTGGTGTCATTTGTAAAATCCACTTCAATCAGTGTAGATGAAGGGGAGGAGACGGGTTAAAGAAGGATTTTTAAGCCTTGAGACAATTGAGACATTGATTGTGTATGTGTGCCAATCAGAGGGTGACTTGGCAAGACAAAAGATGTGTGCCTTTGAACAGGGTATGATATTAGGTGCCAGGCTCACCGGTTTGTGTCAAAAATTGCAACGCTGCTGGGTTTTTCACACTCAAGCACGGTCCACCACCGAAAGGACATCCAGCCAACTGGACACAACTGTGGGAAGCATTGGAGTCAACATGGTCCACCACCGAAAGGACATCCAGCCAACTGGACACAACTGTGGGAAGCATTGGAGTCAACATGGTCCACCACCGAAAGGACATCCAGCCAACTGGACACAACTGTGGGAAGCATTGGAGTCAACATGGTCCACCACCGAAAGGACATCCAGCCAACTGGACACAACTGTGGGAAGCATTGGAGTCAACATGGTCCACCACCGAAAGGACATCCAGCCAACTTGACACAACTGTGGGAAGCATTGGAGTCAACATGGGCCAGCATCCCTGTGGAACGCTTTAGACACCTTGTATAGTCCATGTCCCTGACGAATTGAGGCTGTTCTGAGGGTAAAAGAGGGTGCAACACAATTAGGAAGGTGTTTCTGAACACTTCTATATTAATGTGGATGCTACCATGGTTACGGATAGTCCTGAATGAATGGCGAATAATGATGAGTGAGAAAGTTACAGACGTACAAATATCATGATGTGATGAGGCATATATCTGGTCAAATATATACCATAGTTTAGATTGTTGAACATTTACAAGAGCACAGCATCATGGGAAATGGAAAAAATATGGAGCTACCCACACTCTGTCTGGAGTTGGCCGACCGACAAAACTGAGTTCCCGAGGCAAGAAGAACCTTGGTCAGGGAGGTGACCAAGAACCCAATGACCACAGAGTTTTACAGTTCCTTGGCTGAGATGGGAGAACCTTCCAGAAGGATAACAGTCTCTACAGCATGTCACCATTCTGGGCTTTATGGGAGAGTGGGTAGACGGAAGCCACTCCTGAGAAAAAGGCACATGACAGCACGCCTGGATGTTTGCAAAAAGGCACGTGAAAGACTCTGAGATCATAAGGCAAAACATTGTGTGATCTGATGAGATAAAACATTTATACTTTGTCCTGAATGTAAAGCGCTATGTCTGGAGAAAACCAGGCACAGCTCATCACCCATCTAACACCCTCCCTACCACGAAGCATAGTGGTGGCAGCATCCTGCCATGGGGATGCTTTTCAGCGGCAGGGACTAGCAAACTGGTAAGATTAGAGGGAACAATGAATAGAGCCAAATACAGGCAATTCCTTGATGAGAACCTGCTTCAGAGCGCAAACGACCTTAGACTGGGGTGAAGATTTACGTCCTAACAGGACAATGACCCCAAGCAAACAGCCAAAGCAATGCTGGAATTGCTTCAAACAAGAATGTGAAAGTCCTTGAGTGGCCCAGCCAAAGCCCAGACTTGAATCCCATTGACAATCTGTGGAAAAAAATTAAGATTGCTGTTCACTGCCTCTCCCCATCTAACGTAACGGAGCTTGAGAAAATCTGCAGGGAAGAATGGTAGAAAATCACCAAATCCAGATGTGTTCACATTGTCATTATGGGGTATTGTGTCAAGATGGGTGAGAATTATTTTTCAATTCAGGCTGTAACACAAAATGTGGTCAAAGGATATGCATACTTCCTGAAGGCAATGTACATACATCCTCTCTCTCTCTCTCTCTGTGTTTCTCTCTCTCTCTCTCTCTCTCTCTCTCTCTCTCTCTCTCCACCCCCAGTTTTGATCAGTGTGTAGTGTACTCTATGGAGCCCCAGGGCCAGGCCAGACTACTGGTAGCACAGCAGCATGGAGAGACTCAGGGGAATGGTCCAGCCTAGGGCAGACAGGTGGAGGGGAGGGGCCCCATGGTCTAATAGCTCCGGCAGGGTCGAGTCTTCACCATCATCACCCCACAGTCTATCCTTGTCATTCACCTGCATGGGGAGACACAAACTCTGTTAGGAAGTAGCAGTTTAAACTGTATTTCATTCACCTGGGGAAGAAGGGAATTGTTTGAACAAAAAGACAACACTACACCGCAAGTCTCCTGCACGTAATGCATTTACACAATAAGGATGGACTGAATTAGCGACTGCGATAGACTAGTGTCCTGTCCAGGGGGTGTCCTGTACATCAAGCTGTCTCACTACAGAAACAGGAGACAGACTAGTGTCCTGTCCAGGGGGTGTCCTGTACATCAAGCTGTCTCACTACAGAAACAGGAGACAGACTAGTGTCCTGTCCAGGGGGTGTCCTGTACATCAAGCTGTCTCACTACAGAAACAGGAGACAGACTAGTGTCCTGCCCAGGGGGTGTCCTGTACATCAAGCTGTCTCACTACAGAAACAGGAGACAGACTAGTGTCCTGTCCAGGGGTGTCCTGTACATCAAGCTGTCTCACTACAGAAACAGGAGATAGACTAGTGTCCTGTCCAGGGGGTGTCCTGTACATCAAGTGAGACTATCCTATTCTACTATTGGTTGAGGACACTATCCTATTCTACTATTGGTTAGTGAGACCCCACCTTGTTACTGTAGGACTGCCTGTTACATCATCATGGCTGTTACAGCAGGTTCTCTCCTGTTACCTCATCATGGCTGTTACAGCAGGTTCTCTCCTGTTACCTCATCATGGCTGTTACAGCAGGTTCTCTCCTGTTACCTCATCATGGCTGTTACAGCAGGTTCTCTCCTGTTACCTCATGGCTGTTACAGCAGGTTCTCTCCTGTTACCTCATCATGGCTGTTACAGCAGGTTCTCTCCTGTTACCTCATCATGGCTGTTGGCAGGTTATCTCCTGTTACCTCATCATGGCTGTTAGCAAGTTCTCTCCTGTTACCTCATCATGGCTGTTACAGCAGGTTCTCTCCTGTTACCTCATCATGGCTGTTAGCAAGTTCTCTCCTGTTACCTCATCATGACTGTTGGCAGGTTATCTCCTGTTACCTCATCATGGCTGTTATAGCAGGTTCTCTCCTGTTACCTCATCATGGCTGTTACAGCAGCTTCTCTCCTGTTACCTCATCATGGCTGTTACAGCAGGTTCTCTCCTGTTACCTCATCATGGTGTTACAGCAGGTTCTCTCCTGTTACCTCATCATGGCTGTTAGAGCAGGTTCTCTCCTGTTACCTCATCATGGCTGTTATAGCAGGTTCTCTCCTGTTACCTCATCATGGCTGTTTACAGCAGCTTCTCTCCTGTTACCTCATCATGGCTGTTACAGCAGGTTCTCTCCTGTTACCTCATCATGGTGTTACAGCAGGTTCTCTCCTGTTACCTCATCATGGCTGTTAGAGCAGGTTCTCTCCTGTTACCTCAGGTTCTCTCCTGTTACCTCATCATGGCTGTTACAGCAGGTTCTCTCCTGTTACCTCATCATGGCTGTTACAGCAGGTTCTCTCCTGTTACCTCATCATGGCTGTTACAGCAGGTTCTCTCCTGTTACCTCATCATGGCTGTTACAGCAGGTTCTCTCCTGTTACCTCATCATGGCTGTTACAGCAGGTTCTCTCCTGTTACCTCATCATGGCTGTTACAGCAGGTTCTCTCCTGTTACCTCATCGTGGCTGTTACAGCAGGTTCTCTCCTGTTACCTCATTGTGGCTGTTTACAGCAGGTTCTCTCCTGTTACCTCATCATGGAACACACATTAGGGCTGTGTTCCAAATGATACCCTATGCACTACTTACCTGAGTGGGCATCTGTGCTCCCAAGACGTTAAGTTCAGTTTCCATGGTGATGCCAGAGACGGTGGTTGCCAGGCGCTGGATGTGGTTGTTGAGGGTAGTGTGAGCCGGGCCGGGCATGTCTGGTTGGCTTGCTGCTCCTGCGGAGAACTGCGTGTCTGTCCCATTCCCAAACGCTAGCATGGCTTTCCCTGTTCAGAATGACAGAGGACAGTTAAGTGAGGTAGGTAGGTAGGTAGGTAGTTGGGTAGGTAGGTAAGTAGGTAGGTGGGTAGTTGGGTAGGTAGGTAAGTAGGTAGGTAGGTAGGTAGGTAGGTACGTATTTGGGTAGGTAGCTAGGTAGGTAGGTAGTTGGTTAGGTAGGTGGGTAGGTAGGTAGGTAGGTAGGTAGGTAGGTATGTAGGTAGGTAGGTAGGTAGGTGGGTGGGTAAGTAGGTAGGTAGGTAGGTGGGTGGGTGGGAGGGTGGGTAAGTAGGTAGGTGGGTGGGTAAGTAGGTAGGTGGGTGGGTGGGTAAGTAGGTAGGTGGGTGGGTGGGTAAGTAGGTAGGTGGGTGGGTAGGTGTGGTGTGTGTGTGTGTGTGTGTGTGTGTGTGTGTGTGTGTGTGTGTGTGTGTGTGTGTGTGTGTGTGTGTGTGTGTGTGTGTGTGTGTGTGTGTGTGTGTGTGGAGGCTCTAGTCCATGGGTCTCCAACATTTTCCAGCATGAGAGCTACTTTAAAAAATGAAACATTTCACAAGCTACTCATTTAGTCTTGAGGAGAGTTTACAGTGAAAGAACACCGTGTTTGAGGAGAGTGCACAGTTATGAACTTGAAAATGTATTAATAAACTAACTAGGCACACAGGTTCATTGGATTTCCTTTTGTATTATCTTTAACCAGATCTAATGTGTTATATTCTCCAATATTACTTTTACATTTCCACAAACTTCAAATTGTTTCCTTTCAAATGGTATCAAGAATATGCATATCCTTGCTTTAGGTCCTGAGTTACAGGCAGAGGTGGATTCTATAAATCACAATCAGAAGAGTCAATGGCAATGCTTAAATCACATCAGAAGACCATTTTTGAGGTTTAAAAAAATGATAACACATTTAGATTTTTGACTGTAATTCCCCTTTCATTGTGCATCTAGCAAGAGAGGAATGTCAGTATTTCTGTGTTTCTGCTGTTAGGCCTACTGCTACAGCACATCATGGCAAAATGGCAAAATAATAATCGTTGGCAAAATAATCGCCACCCAATTGATGCAAATAATTATTATACAGTATAGTTCTGTCAGCCTACCTTGTAGCTAACATTTAATTGAGAAGGTTTTGGGGAAAGTGTTTCTGTCTCCCCACAAGACCGTTATGATTATTATAATAATAATAATAATTATTATTATTATCATTAGCATCACTGTCTGGCTACATAACCCCGCAGGGTCTACAGTCAATCACAGATTACAAAAGATAACCCGTCGTGGACATCAACGCTCCCAGACAAATTAAACAACTTATTTTCTCGCTTTGACAATACAGCACCACTGACAACGGCCTGCTACCAAAGCCTGTGGGCTCTCCTTCTCCGTGGCCAACGTCATCAAGTTTGCAGGCGACACTACAGTGGTAGGCTTGATTACCAATAACGACGAGACGGCCTACAGGGAGGAGGTGAGGGCCCTCGGAGTGTGGTGTCAGGAAAATAACCTCACACTCAACGTCAACAAAACTAAGGAGATGATTGTGGACTTCAGGAAACAGCAGAGGGAGCACCCCCCTATCCACATCGACGGGACAGTAGTGGAGAAGGTGGAAAGTTAAGTTCCTCGGCATACACATCACGGACAAACTGAAATGTTCCACCCACACAGAGAGCGTGGTGAAGAAGGCGGCTGAAGAAATTTGGCTTGTCACCAAAAACACTGCCGGGCTGTATCACCGCCTGGTACGGCAACTGCTCCGCCCACAACCGGCTCTCCAGAGGGTAGTGAGGTCTGCACAACGCATCACCGGGAGCAAACTACCTGCCCTCCAGGACACCTACACCACCCGATGTTACAGGAAGGCCATAAAGATCATCAAGGACAACAACCACCCGAGCCACTGCCTGTTCACCCCGCTGTCATCCAGAAGGTGAGGTCAGTACAGGTGCATCAAAGCTGGGACCGAGAGACTGAAAAACAGCTTCTATCTCAAGGCCATCAGACTGTTAAACAGCCACCACTAGCATTGAGTGGCTGCTGCCAACACACTGACTCAACTCCAGCCACTTTAATAATGGAAAAATGTATGTAATTAAATGTATCACTAGCCACTTTAAACAATGCCACTTTATATAATGTTTACATACCCTACATTACTCATCTCATATGTATATACTGTACTCTATACCATCTACTGCATCTTGCCATCTTGTTGTAATTAAATGTATCACTAGCCACTTTAAACAATGCCACTTTATATAATGTTTACATACCCTACATTACTCATCTCATATGTATATACTGTACTCTATACCATCTACTGCATCTTGCCTACACTGTTTGGCAATCACTCATTCATGTATTTATATGTACATATTCTTTATCCCTTTACACTTGTGTATTTAAGGTAGTTGTTGTGAAATTGTTAGGTTAGATTACTTGTTAAGATATTACTGCATTGTCGGAACTAGAAGCACAAGCATTTCGCTGCACTCGCATTAACATCTGCTAACCATGTGTATGTGACATTGATTTGAGTAAAACATTTAAACGTGTTAACCCTCGCAAGGCTGCCGGTCCAGAAGGCATCCCTAGCTGCATCCTCAGAGAATGTGCAGATCAGCTGGCTGGTATGCTTACAGGCACATTAAACCTCTCCCTATCCCAGTTTGCTGTCCCCACATGCTTCAAGATGGCCACCGTTGTTCCTGTACTCAAGAAGGCAAAGGTAACTGAACTAAATGACTATCGCCCCGTAGCACTCACTTCTGTCATCATGAAGTGCTTTGAGAAGCTAGTTAAGGATCATATCACCTCTACCTTACCAGACACCCTAAACATTTCAATTTGCTTACCGCCCCAATAGGTCCACAAATGACGTAATCTCAACCACACTGCACATTGCCCTAACCCATCTGGACAAGAGGAATACCTATGTGAGAATGCTGTTCATCGACTACAGCTCAGCATTTAACACCATAGTACCCTCCAAACTCCTCAGACCAAAAAGATCATCAAGGACAACAACCACCCGAGCCACTGCCTGTTCACCCCGCTATCATCCAGAAGGCGAGGTCAGTACAGGTGCATCAAAGCTGGGACCGAGAGACTGGAAAAACAGCTTCTATCTCAAGGCCATCAGACTGTTAAACAGCCATCATTAACATAGAGAGGCTGTTGCCAACATACAGACTCAACTCCAGCCACTTAAGTAAATGGACTTAATAAAGGCATCACTAGTCACTTTATATAACGCCACTTTAATAATGATTACATGTCCTACATTACTCGTCTCATATGTACAGTTGAAGTAGGAACTTTACATACACCTTAGCCAAATACATTTAAACTCAGTTTTTCACAATTCCTGACATTTAATCCTAGTAGAAATTCCCTGTCTTAGGTCAGTTAGGATCACCACTTTATTTTAAGAATGTGAAATATCAGAATAATAACAGAGATAATTATTTATTTTAGCATTTATTCATTTCATCACATGCACTTTTCACACCAAAGTACGTTCATCTCTAGGAGACAGAGTGTGTCTCCTTCCTGAGCGGTATGCCGGCTGCGTGGTCACATGGTGTTTATACTTGCGTACTATTGTTTGTACAGATGAATGTGGTACCTTCAGGCATTTGGAAATTGCTCCCAAGGATGAACCAGACTTGAGGAGGTCTACAATTTTTGTCTGAGGTCTTGGCTGATTTCTATTGAATTTCCCATGATGTGAAGCAAAGAGGTACTGAGTTTGAAGGCAGGCCTTGAAATACATCCACATGTACACCTCCAATTGACTCAAATTATGTCAATTAGCCCATCAGAAGCTTCTAATGCCATGATATCATGTTCTAGAAATTTCCAAGCTGTTTAAAGGTACAGTCAATTTAGTGTATGTAAACTTCTGACCCACTGAAATTGTGATACAGTGAATTACAAGTGAAATAATCTGTCTGTAAACAATTGTTGGAAAAATGACCGATGTCATCCACAAAGTAATGTCCTAACCGACTTGCCAAAATATAGTTTGTTAACCTCTTGTGGAGTGGTTGAAAAACGAGTTTTAATGACTCCAACCTAAGTGTATGTAAACTTCTGACTTCAACTGTACATGCACCACATAGACAGATGGGCAATATTGCTGGAAATGAATTGGCTTTTTAAGCCAATAGTGGCTAACCATGGGTGGGATATGTAAATCTACCTGTGGGAGAGCCCTGGCTTAACTATCTTAACTAACTTATCTACCTGTTGGAGAGCCCTGGCTTAACTATCTTATCTACCTGTTGGGGAGCCCTGGCTTAACTACCTTAACTCATTTATCTATTTGTTGGAGACCCCTGGCTTAACTACCTTAACTCATGTATCTATTTGTTGGAGAGCCCTGGCTTAACTACCTTAACTAACTTATCTACATGTTGGAGAGCCCTGGCTTAACTACCTTAACTCATTTATCTACCTGTTGGAGAGCCCTGGCCTAACTACCTTAACTAACTTATCTACATGTTGGAGAGCCCTGGCTTAACTACCTTAACTAATTTATCTACCTGTTGGAGAGCCCTGGCCTAACTACCTTAACTAACTTATCTACCTGTTGGAGAGCCCTGGCTTAACTACCTTAACTCATTTATCTACCTGTTGGAGAGCCCTGGCCTAACTACCTTAACTAACTTATCTACATGTTGGAGAGCCCTGGCTTAACTACCTTAACTCATTTATCTACCTGTTGGAGAGCCCTGGCTTAACTACCTTAACTCATTTATCTACCTGTTGGAGAGCCCCGGTCTTAACTACCTTAACTCATTTATCTACCTGTTGGAGAGCCCTGGCTTAACTACCTTAACTCATTTATCTACCTGTTGGAGAGCCCTGGCTTAACTAGCTTAACTCATTTATCTATTTGTTGGAGAGCCCTGGCTTAACTTCCTTAACTCATTTATCTACCTGTTGGAGAGCCCTGGCTTAACTACCTTAACTCATTTATCTACCTGTTGGAGAGCCCTGGCTTAACTAGCTTAACTCATTTATCTACCTGTTGGAGAGCCCTGGCTTAACTAGCTTAACTCATTTATCTACATGTTGGAGAGCCCTGGCTTAACTACCTTAACTCATTTATCTACCTGTTGGAGAGCCCTGGCTTAACTAGCTTAACTCATTTATCTATTTGTTGGAGAGCCCTGGCTTAACTACCTTAACTCATTTATCTACCTGTTGGAGAGCCCTGGCTTAACTACCTTAACTAACTTATCTACCTGTTGGAGAGCCCTGGCTTAACTACCTTAACTCATTTATCTACCTGTTGGAGAGCCCTGGCTTAACTAGCTTAACTCATTTATCTATTTGTTGGAGAGCCCTGGCTTAACTGCCTTAATGAACTTATCTACATGTTGGAGAGCCCTGGCTTAACTACCTTAACTAACTTATCTACCTGTTGGAGAGCCCTGGCTTAACTACCTTAACTGATGAGGAATCTCCAGACAGGCAGCTGAACTAACACCAGTTTATTGTACAGTATGGTGAGGGGCTGAAACACTTGTCCATAGTGTTAGTGGTGTTATGGCAGACAATGTTGATGGTGTTGTGGTAATTTGACAGTGTTACTACCGTTGGAGTGTTTTGGCGGCAGTGTTACTACAGCTATAGTGTGTTGTTGTTGATTGACAGTGTTTCTACGGTTACCATAGTGCATGTTGACTGGTGCTGTCACTCACTCAGGCAGATGTTGTCATGGAAATATTCCAGGAAGTCATCGCACTGCTCCCGGTGGTTCCCGGAGGCAGAGCACGAACACCACGGACCCACATTAGACGTCGAGTTATCCAGGTAGTTAGGTGTTATCGTACTTCCTGGAGAGAGAGGCAGGGCGGGAGGGTGAGAGAGAGGCAGGGCAGGAGGGTGAGAGAGAGGCAGGGCGGGAGGGTGAGAGAGAGGCAGGGCGGGAGGGTGAGAGAGAGGCAGGGCGGGAGGGTGAGAGAGAGGCAAGGCGGGAGGGTGAGAGAGAGGCAGGGCGGGAGGGTGAGAGAGAGGCAGGGCGGGAGGGTAAGAGAGAGGCAGGGCGGGAGGGTGAGAGAGAGGCAGGGCGGGAGGGTGAGAGAGAGGCAGGGCGGGAGGGTGAGAGAGAGGCAGGGCGGGAGGGTGAGAGAGAGGCAGGGCGGGAGGGTGAGAGAGAGGCAGGGCGGGAGGGTGAGAGAGAGGCAGGGCGGGAGGGTGAGAGAGAGAAGGCGGGAGGGTGAGAGAGAGAAGGCGGGAGGGTGAGAGAGGCAGGGCGAGAGGGAGGGATGGAAGGTGGGGGGAGAGATGTGAAATGAGACATCTATGCAACATTTGGGGAATCTAATTGTGCAACCTTGTTGGTAGAGGCAGACTGCTCTGACACACATGTTGGTTGAGGCAGACTGCTCTGACACACATATGTTGGTTGAGGCAGACTGCTCAGACACACATATGTTGGTTGAGGCAGACTGCTCAGACACACATATGTTGGTTGAGGCAGACTGCTCTGACATATGTTGGTTGAGGCAGACTGCTCAGACACACATGTTGGTTGAGTCAGACTGCTCTGACACACATATGTTGGTTGAGGCAGACTGCTCCGACACAAATATTCACATGTTGCACTACTGTCACGTTCTGACCTTAGTTATTTTGTTATGTCATTGTTTTAGTATGGTCAGGGCGTGAGTTGGGTGGGTTATCTATGTTCCGTTTTCTATGTTGTGTTTGCGTTTGGCCTGGTATGGTTCTCAATCAGAGGCAGGTGTCGTTAGTTGTCTCTGATTGAGAATCATACTTAGGTAGCCTTTTCCCACTTGTGCTTCGTAGGTGTTTATTTTCTGTTCTGTGTTTTATTTCACCGTTCAGTTCTTTTGTCGTTTTATTGTTTTTGTTTCAGTGTTCACTATTCATATTAAAAATCAAGATGAACACTTACCACGCTGCGCTTTGGTCCTCTCCTTCATGCGACGACCGTTACAACTACTAATAGTCTTAACAAATATAAATGCTCTGTTTCAAAAGAACAATTCCCAGAGCATATTGTTTTCCACAGACTATGAACGGGGAATATTTACTGATAGAAGATGAAAGCCTTGTTGAGTTTTGAGACTAAAGCTTCAGTTGGAGAAGACAGGTGAGCTGTGTTTGTGTGCAGAAACACCCTAACCCACAGTGTCTGTGTGCGGAAACACCCTAACCCACAGTATGTGTTTGTAGGTTGACTGGTTTTCTGGGCTTCGTCCCAAATAGCACCCTATCACCTATATAGTGTACTTAGGCCAAATAGGGTGCCATTTGGGATGAAGCCCTGGAAAATGTGTTTTGTTTTCTCTCTGTTGAATGGGGGAATGTTTGGAGACAGAGCCTTGCAGCTATCTAGATGATTCTTCAAATGTACCTCCATCCAATTGTCTCTGGCCCCTAGGCACCTAACAGCAAGTATCTCTCTACCTACCTATCTCTCTCAGTCTACTGGTAGTTGAGATGTATTTTCTCCCGGTCTCTTTCTCCATCTTGCTTTTAACAGTTGAGGGCTGATGAATACCCTGCATTTGGTTTAACCAGGGCTCTCCAACAGGTAGATGGTTAAGCCTGGGTTCTCCAACAGGAAGATAGTTAAGCCTGGGTTCTCCAACAGGTAGATGGTTAAGCCTGGGTTCTCCAACAGGAAGATAGTTAAGCCAGGGTTCTCCAACAGGTAGATGGTTAAGCCTGGGTTCTCCAACAGGTAGATGGTTAAGCCTGGGTTCTCCAACAGGAAGATAGTTAAGCCTGGGTTCTCCAACAGGTAGATGGTTAAGCCTGGGTTCTCCAACAGGTAGATGGTTAAGCCTGGGTTCTCCAACAGGAAGATAGTTAAGCCAGGGTTCTCCAACAGGTAGATGGTTAAGCCTGGGTTCTCCAACAGGAAGATGGTTAAGCCAGGGTTCTCCAACAGGTAGATGGTTAAGCCTGGGTTCTCCAACAGGTAGATGGATAAGCCTGGGTTCTCCAACAGGAAGATAGTTAAGCCAGGGTTCTCCAACAGGTAGATGGTTAAGCCAGGGTTCTCCAACAGGTAGATGGTTAAGCCTGGGTTCTCCAACAGGAAGATAGTTAAGCCAGGGTTCTCCAACAGGTAGATGGTTAAGCCTGGGTTCTCCAACAGGTAGATGGTTAAGCCTGGGTTCTCCAACAGGTAGATGGTTAAGCCTGGGTTCTCCAACAGGTAGATGGTAAAGCCTGGGTTCTCCAACAGGAAGATAGTTAAGCCTGGGTTCTCCAACAGGTACATGGTTAAGCCAGGGTTCTCCAACAGGTAGATAAGGTAGTTAAGCCAGTGTTCTCCAACAGGAAGATAGTTAAGCCAGGGTTCTCCAACAGGTAGATAAGGTAGTTAAGCCAGGGTTCTCCAACAGGTAGATAGTTAAGCCAGGGCTCTCCAACAGGTAGATGGTTAAGCCTGGGTTCTCCAACAGGTAGATGGTTAAGCCAGGGTTCTCCAACAGGTAGATGGTTAAGCCTGGGTTCTCCAACAGGTAGATGGTTAAGCCAGGGTTCTCCAACAGGTAGATGGTTAAGCCAGGGTTCTCCAACAGGTAGATAAGGTAGTTAAGCCAGGGTTCTCCAACAGGAAGATAGTTAAGCCAGGGTTCTCCAACAGGTAGATAGTTAAGCCAGGGTTCTCCAACAGGTAGATGGTTAAGCCAGGGTTCTCCAACAGGTAGATGGTTAAGCCAGGGTTCTCCAACAGGTAGATGGTTAAGCCTGGGTTCTCCAACAGGAAGATGGTTAAGCCAGGGTTCTCCAACAGGTAGATGGTTAAGCCTGGGTTCTCCAACAGGTAGATGGATAAGCCTGGGTTCTCCAACAGGAAGATAGTTAAGCCAGGGTTCTCCAACAGGTAGATGGTTAAGCCAGGGTTCTCCAACAGGTAGATGGTTAAGCCTGGGTTCTCCAACAGGAAGATAGTTAAGCCAGGGTTCTCCAACAGGTAGATGGTTAAGCCTGGGTTCTCCAACAGGTAGATGGTTAAGCCTGGGTTCTCCAACAGGTAGATGGTTAAGCCTGGGTTCTCCAACAGGTAGATGGTTAAGCCTGGGTTCTCCAACAGGAAGATAGTTAAGCCTGGGTTCTCCAACAGGTACATGGTTAAGCCAGGGTTCTCCAACAGGTAGATAAGGTAGTTAAGCCAGTGTTCTCCAACAGGAAGATAGTTAAGCCAGGGTTCTCCAACAGGTAGATGGTTAAGCCTGGGTTCTCCAACAGGTAGATGGTTAAGCCTGGGTTCTCCAACAGGTAGATGGTTAAGCCTGGGTTCTCCAACAGGTAGATGGTTAAGCCTGGGTTCTCCAACAGGAAGATAGTTAAGCCTGGGTTCTCCAACAGGTACATGGTTAAGCCAGGGTTCTCCAACAGGTAGATAAGGTAGTTAAGCCAGTGTTCTCCAACAGGAAGATAGTTAAGCCAGGGTTCTCCAACAGGTAGATAAGGTAGTTAAGCCAGGGTTCTCCAACAGGTAGATAGTTAAGTCAGGGCTCTCCAACAGGTAGATGGTTAAGCCTGGGTTCTCCAACAGGTAGATGGTTAAGCCAGGGTTCTCCAACAGGTAGATGGTTAAGCCTGGGTTCTCCAACAGGTAGATGGTTAAGCCAGGGTTCTCCAACAGGTAGATGGTTAAGCCAGGGTTCTCCAACAGGTAGATAAGGTAGTTAAGCCAGGGCTCTCCAACAGGTAGATGGTTAAGCCTGGGTTCTCCAACAGGTAGATGGTTAAGCCAGGGTTCTCCAACAGGTAGATGGTTAAGCCTGGGTTCTCCAACAGGTAGATGGTTAAGCCAGGGTTCTCCAACAGGTAGATGGTTAAGCCAGGGTTCTCCAACAGGTAGATGGTTAAGCCTGGGTTCTCCAACAGGTAGATGGTTAAGCCTGGGTTCTCCAACAGGAAGATAGTTAAGCCAGGGTTCTCCAACAGGTAGATGGTTAAGCCTGGGTTCTCCAACAGGTAGATGGTTAAGCCTGGGTTCTCCAACAGGTAGATGGTTAAGCCAGGGTTCTCCAACAGGTAGATGGTTAAGCCTGGGTTCTCCAACAGGAAGATAGTTAAGCCAGGGTTCTCCAACAGGTACATGGTTTAACCAGGGTTCTCCAACAGGAAGATAGTTAAGCCAGGGTTCTCCAACAGGTAGATAGTTAAGCCAGGGCTCTCCAACAGGTAGATAGTTAAGCCAGGGTTCTCCAACAGGTAGATAGTTAAGCCAGGGCTCTCCAACAGGTAGATAAGGTAGTTAAGCCAGGGTTCTCCAACAGGTAGATGGTTAAGCCTGGGCTCTCCAACAGGTAGATAGTTCAGCCAGGGCTCTCCAACAGGTAGATGGTTAAATCAGGGCTCTCCAACAGGTAGCTGGTTAAGCCAGGGCTCTCCAACCGGTAGATGGTTAAGCCTGGGTTCTCCCAACAGGTAGATAGTTAAGCCTGGGCTCTCCAACAGGTAGATGGTTAAGCCAGGGTTCTCCAACAGGTAGATGGTTAAGCCAGGGTTCTCCAACAGGTAGATAAGTTAGTTAAGCCAGGGCTCTCCAACAGGTAGATAGTTAAGCCAGGGCTCTCCAACAGGTAGATAGTTAAGCCAGGGCTCTCCAACAGGTAGATGGTTAAGCCAGGGCTCTCCAACAGGTAGATAAGTTAGTTAAGCCAGGGCTCTCCAGCAGGTAGATAGTTAAGCCAGGGTTCTCCAACAGGTAGATAAGTTAGTTAAGCCAGGGTTCTCCAACAGGTAGATAGTTAAGCCAGGGCTCTCCAACAGGTAGATGGTTAAACCAGGGCTCTCCAACAGGTAGATGGTTAAGCCAGGGCTCTCCAACCGGTAGATGGTTAAGCCTGGGTTCTCCCAACAGGTAGATAGTTAAGCCTGGGTTCTCCCAACAGGTAGATGGTTAAGCCAGGGTTCTCCAACAGGTAGATGGTTAAGCCAGGGCTCTCCAACCGGTAGATGGTTAAGCCTGGGTTCTCCCAACAGGTAGATAGTTAAGCCTGGGTTCTCCCAACAGGTAGATGGTTAAGCCAGGGTTCTCCAACAGGTAGATGGTTAAGCCAGGGTTCTCCAACAGGTAGATAAGTTAGTTAAGCCAGGGCTTTCCAACAGGTAGATAGTTAAGCCAGGGTTCTCCAACAGGTAGATGGTTAAGCCAGGGTTCTCCAACAGGTAGATGGTTAAGCCAGGGTTCTCCAACAGGTAGATGGTTAAGCCAGGGTTCTCCAACAGGTAGATGGTTAAGCCTGGGCTCTCCAACAGGTAGATAAGGTAGTTAAGCCAGGGTTCTCCAACAGGAAGATAGTTAAGCCAGGGTTCTCCAACAGGTAGATAAGGTAGTTAAGCCAGGGTTCTCCAACAGGAAGATATAGTTAAGCCTGGGTTCTCCAACAGGTAGATGGTTAAGCCTGGGTTCTCCAACAGGAAGATAGTTAAGCCAGGGTTCTCCAACAGGTAGATGGTTAAGCCTGGGTTCTCCAACAGGTAGATGGTTAAGCCTGGGTTCTCCAACAGGTAGATGGTTAAGCCAGGGTTCTCCAACAGGTAGATGGTTAAGCCTGGGTTCTCCAACAGGAAGATAGTTAAGCCAGGGTTCTCCAACAGGTACATGGTTTAACCAGGGTTCTCCAACAGGAAGATAGTTAAGCCAGGGTTCTCCAACAGGTAGATAGTTAAGCCAGGGCTCTCCAACAGGTAGATAGTTAAGCCTGGGCTCTCCAACAGGTAGATGGTTAAGCCAGGGTTCTCCAACAGGTAGATGGTTAAGCCAGGGTTCTCCAACAGGTAGATAAGTTAGTTAAGCCAGGGCTCTCCAACAGGTAGCTGGTTAAGCCAGGGCTCTCCAACAGGTAGATGGATAAGCCTGGGTTCTCCAACAGGAAGATAGTTAAGCCAGGGTTCTCCAACAGGTAGATGGTTAAGCCTGGGTTCTCCAACAGGTAGATGGTTAAGCCTGGGTTCTCCAACAGGAAGATAGTTAAGCCTGGGTTCTCCAACAGGTACATGGTTAAGCCAGGGTTCTCCAACAGGTAGATAAGGTAGTTAAGCCAGGGTTCTCCAACAGGAAGATAGTTAAGCCAGGGTTCTCCAACAGGTAGATAAGGTAGTTAAGCCAGGGTTCTCCAACAGGTAGATAGTTAAGCCAGGGCTCTCCAACAGGTAGATGGTTAAGCCTGGGTTCTCCAACAGGTAGATGGTTAAGCCAGGGTTCTCCAACAGGTAGATGGTTAAGCCTGGGTTCTCCAACAGGTAGATGGTTAAGCCAGGGTTCTCCAACAGGTAGATAAGGTAGTTAAGCCAGGGTTCTCCAACAGGAAGATAGTTAAGCCAGGGTTCTCCAACAGGTAGATAGTTAAGCAAGGGTTCTCCAACAGGTAGATGGTTAAGCCAGGGTTCTCCAACAGGTAGATGGTTAAGCCAGGGTTCTCCAACAGGTAGATGGTTAAGCCTGGGTTCTCCAACAGGTAGATGGTTAAGCCTGGGTTCTCCAACAGGAAGATAGTTAAGCCAGGGTTCTCCAACAGGTAGATGGTTAAGCCTGGGTTCTCCAACAGGTAGATGGTTAAGCCTGGGTTCTCCAACAGGTAGATAGTTAAGCCAGGGCTCTCCAACAGGTAGATAGTTAAGCCAGGGTTCTCCAACAGGTAGATAGTTAAGCCAGGGCTCTCCAACAGGTAGATAAGGTAGTTAAGCCAGGGCTCTCCAACAGGTAGATGGTTAAGCCTGGGCTCTCCAACAGGTAGATAGTTAAGCCAGGGCTCTCCAACAGGTAGATGGTTAAATCAGGGCTCTCCAACAGGTAGCTGGTTAAGCCAGGGCTCTCCAACCGGTAGATGGTTAAGCCTGGGTTCTCCCAACAGGTAGATAGTTAAGCCTGGGCTCTCCAACAGGTAGATGGTTAAGCCAGGGTTCTCCAACAGGTAGATGGTTAAGCCAGGGTTCTCCAACAGGTAGATAAGTTAGTTAAGCCAGGGCTCTCCAACAGGTAGATAGTTAAGCCAGGGCTCTCCAACAGGTAGATAGTTAAGCCAGGGCTCTCCAACAGGTAGATGGTTAAGCCAGGGCTCTCCAACAGGTAGATAAGTTAGTTAAGCCAGGGCTCTCCAGCAGGTAGATAGTTAAGCCAGGGTTCTCCAACAGGTAGATAAGTTAGTTAAGCCAGGGTTCTCCAACAGGTAGATAGTTAAGCCAGGGCTCTCCAACAGGTAGATGGTTAAACCAGGGCTCTCCAACAGGTAGATGGTTAAGCCAGGGCTCTCCAACCGGTAGATGGTTAAGCCTGGGTTCTCCCAACAGGTAGATAGTTAAGCCTGGGTTCTCCCAACAGGTAGATGGTTAAGCCAGGGTTCTCCAACAGGTAGATGGTTAAGCCAGGGCTCTCCAACCGGTAGATGGTTAAGCCTGGGTTCTCCCAACAGGTAGATAGTTAAGCCAGGGCTTTCCAACAGGTAGATAGTTAAGCCAGGGTTCTCCAACAGGTAGATGGTTAAGCCAGGGTTCTCCAACAGGTAGATGGTTAAGCCAGGGTTCTCCAACAGGTAGATGGTTAAGCCAGGGTTCTCCAACAGGTAGATGGTTAAGCCAGGGTTCTCCAACAGGTAGATGGTTAAGCCTGGGCTCTCCAACAGGTAGATAAGGTAGTTAAGCCAGGGTTCTCCAACAGGAAGATAGTTAAGCCAGGGTTCTCCAACAGGTAGATAAGGTAGTTAAGCCAGGGTTCTCCAACAGGAAGATAGTTAAGCCTGGGTTCTCCAACAGGTAGATGGTTAAGCCTGGGTTCTCCAACAGGAAGATAGTTAAGCCAGGGTTCTCCAACAGGTAGATGGTTAAGCCTGGGTTCTCCAACAGGTAGATGGTTAAGCCTGGGTTCTCCAACAGGTAGATGGTTAAGCCAGGGTTCTCCAACAGGTAGATGGTTAAGCCTGGGTTCTCCAACAGGAAGATAGTTAAGCCAGGGTTCTCCAACAGGTACATGGTTTAACCAGGGTTCTCCAACAGGAAGATAGTTAAGCCAGGGTTCTCCAACAGGTAGATAGTTAAGCCAGGGCTCTCCAACAGGTAGATAGTTAAGCCAGGGTTCTCCAACAGGTAGATGGTTAAGCCTGGGTTCTCCAACAGGTAGATGGTTAAGCCTGGGTTCTCCAACAGGTAGATGGTTAAGCCAGGGTTCTCCAACAGGTAGATGGTTAAGCCTGGGTTCTCCAACAGGAAGATAGTTAAGCCAGGGTTCTCCAACAGGTACATGGTTTAACCAGGGTTCTCCAACAGGAAGATAGTTAAGCCAGGGTTCTCCAACAGGTAGATAGTTAAGCCAGGGCTCTCCAACAGGTAGATAGTTAAGCCTGGGCTCTCCAACAGGTAGATGGTTAAGCCAGGGTTCTCCAACAGGTAGATGGTTAAGCCAGGGTTCTCCAACAGGTAGATAAGTTAGTTAAGCCAGGGCTCTCCAACAGGTAGCTGGTTAAGCCAGGGCTCTCCAACAGGTAGATGGATAAGCCTGGGTTCTCCAACAGGAAGATAGTTAAGCCAGGGTTCTCCAACAGGTAGATGGTTAAGCCTGGGTTCTCCAACAGGTAGATGGTTAAGCCTGGGTTCTCCAACAGGAAGATAGTTAAGCCTGGGTTCTCCAACAGGTACATGGTTAAGCCAGGGTTCTCCAACAGGTAGATAAGGTAGTTAAGCCAGGGTTCTCCAACAGGAAGATAGTTAAGCCAGGGTTCTCCAACAGGTAGATAAGGTAGTTAAGCCAGGGTTCTCCAACAGGTAGATAGTTAAGCCAGGGCTCTCCAACAGGTAGATAAGGTGGTTAAGCCTGGGTTCTCCAACAGGTAGATGGTTAAGCCTGGGCTCTCCAACAGGTAGATGGTTAAGCCTGGGTTCTCCAACAGGTAGATGGTTAAGCCAGGGTTCTCCAACAGGTAGATAAGGTAGTTAAGCCAGGGTTCTCCAACAGGAAGATAGTTAAGCCAGGGTTCTCCAACAGGTAGATAGTTAAGCAAGGGTTCTCCAACAGGTAGATGGTTAAGCCAGGGTTCTCCAACAGGTAGATGGTTAAGCCAGGGTTCTCCAACAGGTAGATGGTTAAGCCTGGGTTCTCCAACAGGTAGATGGTTAAGCCTGGGTTCTCCAACAGGAAGATAGTTAAGCCAGGGTTCCCAACAGGTAGATGGTTAAGCCTGGGTTCTCCAACAGGTAGATGGTTAAGCCTGGGTTCTCCAACAGGTAGATAGTTAAGCCAGGGCTCTCCAACAGGTAGATAGTTAAGCCAGGGTTCTCCAACAGGTAGATAGTTAAGCCAGGGCTCTCCAACAGGTAGATAAGGTAGTTAAGCCAGGGCTCTCCAACAGGTAGATGGTTAAGCCTGGGCTCTCCAACAGGTAGATAGTTAAGCCAGGGCTCTCCAACAGGTAGATGGTTAAATCAGGGCTCTCCAACAGGTAGCTGGTTAAGCCAGGGCTCTCCAACCGGTAGATGGTTAAGCCTGGGTTCTCCCAACAGGTAGATAGTTAAGCCTGTGCTCTCCAACAGGTAGATGGTTAAGCCAGGGTTCTCCAACAGGTAGATGGTTAAGCCAGGGTTCTCCAACAGGTAGATAAGTTAGTTAAGCCAGGGCTCTCCAACAGGTAGATAGTTAAGCCAGGGCTCTCCAACAGGTAGATAGTTAAGCCAGGGCTCTCCAACAGGTAGATGGTTAAGCCAGGGCTCTCCAACAGGTAGATGGTTAAGCCAGGGCTCTCCAACAGGTAGATAAGTTAGTTAAGCCAGGGCTCTCCAGCAGGTAGATAGTTAAGCCAGGGTTCTCCAACAGGTAGATAAGTTAGTTAAGCCAGGGTTCTCCAACAGGTAGATAGTTAAGCCAGGGCTCTCCAACAGGTAGATGGTTAAACCAGGGCTCTCCAACAGGTAGATGGTTAAGCCAGGGCTCTCCAACCGGTAGATGGTTAAGCCTGGGTTCTCCCAACAGGTAGATAGTTAAGCCTGGGTTCTCCCAACAGGTAGATGGTTAAGCCAGGGTTCTCCAACAGGTAGATGGTTAAGCCAGGGCTCTCCAACCGGTAGATGGTTAAGCCTGGGTTCTCCCAACAGGTAGATAGTTAAGCCAGGGCTTTCCAACAGGTAGATAGTTAAGCCAGGGTTCTCCAACAGGTAGATGGTTAAGCCAGGGTTCTCCAACAGGTAGATGGTTAAGCCAGGGTTCTCCAACAGGTAGATGGTTAAGCCAGGGTTCTCCAACAGGTAGATGGTTAAGCCAGGGTTCTCCAACAGGTAGATGGTTAAGCCTGGGCTCTCCAACAGGTAGATAAGGTAGTTAAGCCAGGGTTCTCCAACAGGAAGATAGTTAAGCCAGGGTTCTCCAACAGGTAGATAAGGTAGTTAAGCCAGGGTTCTCCAACAGGAAGATAGTTAAGCCTGGGTTCTCCAACAGGTAGATGGTTAAGCCTGGGTTCTCCAACAGGAAGATAGTTAAGCCAGGGTTCTCCAACAGGTAGATGGTTAAGCCTGGGTTCTCCAACAGGTAGATGGTTAAGCCTGGGTTCTCCAACAGGTAGATGGTTAAGCCAGGGTTCTCCAACAGGTAGATGGTTAAGCCTGGGTTCTCCAACAGGAAGATAGTTAAGCCAGGGTTCTCCAACAGGTACATGGTTTAACCAGGGTTCTCCAACAGGAAGATAGTTAAGCCAGGGTTCTCCAACAGGTAGATAGTTAAGCCAGGGCTCTCCAACAGGTAGATAGTTAAGCCAGGGTTCTCCAACAGGTAGATAGTTAAGCCAGGGCTCTCCAACAGGTAGATAAGGTAGTTAAGCCAGGGTTCTCCAACAGGTAGATGGTTAAGCCTGGGCTCTCCAACAGGTAGATAGTTAAGCCAGGGCTCTCCAACAGGTAGATGGTTAAATCAGGGCTCTCCAACAGGTAGCTGGTTAAGCCAGGGCTCTCCAACCGGTAGATGGTTAAGCCTGGGTTCTCCCAACAGGTAGATAGTTAAGCCAGGGTTCTCCAACAGGTAGATAAGTTAGTTAAGCCAGGGCTCTCCAACAGGTAGATAGTTAAGCCAGGGCTTTCCAACAGGTAGATGGTTAAGCCAGGGCTCTCCAACAGGTAGATAAGTTAGTTAAGCCAGGGCTCTCCAACAGGTAGATAGTTAAGCCAGGGTTCTCCAACAGGTAGATAAGTTAGTTAAGCCAGGGTTCTCCAACAGGTAGATAGTTAAGCCAGGGCTCTCCAACAGGTAGATGGTTAAACCAGGGCTCTCCAACAGGTAGATGGTTAAGCCAGGGCTCTCCAACCGGTAGATGGTTAAGCCTGGGTTCTCCCAACAGGTAGATAGCTAAGCCTGGGTTCTCCCAACAGGTAGATGGTTAAGCCAGGGTTCTCCACAGGTAGATGGTTAAGCCAGGGTTCTCCAACAGGTAGATGGTTAAGCCAGGGTTCTCCAACAGGTAGATGGTTAAGCCTGGGCTCTCCAACAGGTAGATAAGTTAGTTAAGCCAGGGCTCTCCAACAGGTAGATAGTTAAGCCAGGGTTCTCCAACAGGTAGATGGTTAAGCCAGGGTTCTCCAACAGGTAGATGGTTAAGCCAGGGTTCTCCAACAGGTAGATGGTTAAGCCAGGGTTCTCCAACAGGTAGATGGTTAAGCCAGGGTTCTCCAACAGGTAGATGGTTAAGCCTGGGCTCTCCAACAGGTAGATAAGGTAGTTAAGCCAGGGTTCTCCAACAGGAAGATAGTTAAGCCAGGGTTCTCCAACAGGTAGATAGTTAAGCCAGGGTTCTCCAACAGGTAGATGGTTAAGCCTGGGTTCTCCAACAGGTAGATGGTTAATCCTGGGTTCTCCAACAGGAAGATAGTTAAGCCAGGGTTCTCCAACAGGTAGATGGTTAAGCCTGGGTTCTCCAACAGGTAGATGGTTAAGCCTGGGTTCTCCAACAGGTAGATGGTTAAGCCAGGGTTCTCCAACAGGTAGATGGTTAAGCCTGGGTTCTCCAACAGGAAGATAGTTAAGCCAGGGTTCTCCAACAGGTACATGGTTTAACCAGGGTTCTCCAACAGGAAGATAGTTAAGCCAGGGTTCTCCAACAGGTAGATAGTTAAGCCAGGGCTCTCCAACAGGTAGATAGTTAAGCCTGGGTTCTCCAACAGGTAGATGGTTAAGCCAGGGTTCTCCAACAGGTAGATGGTTAAGCCTGGGTTCTCCAACAGGAAGATAGTTAAGCCAGGGTTCTCCAACAGGTACATGGTTTAACCAGGGTTCTCCAACAGGAAGATAGTTAAGCCAGGGTTCTCCAACAGGTAGATAGTTAAGCCAGGGCTCTCCAACAGGTAGATAGTTAAGCCAGGGTTCTCCAACAGGTAGATAGTTAAGCCAGGGCTCTCCAACAGGTAGATAAGGTAGTTAAGCCAGGGTTCTCCAACAGGTAGATAGTTAAGCCAGGGCTCTCCAACAGGTAGATGGTTAAACCAGGGCTCTCCAACAGGTAGATGGTTAAGCCAGGGCTCTCCAACCGGTAGATGGTTAAGCCTGGGTTCTCCCAACAGGTAGATAGTTAAGCCTGTGCTCTCCAACAGGTAGATGGTTAAGCCAGGGTTCTCCAACAGGTAGATGGTTAAGCCAGGGTTCTCCAACAGGTAGATAAGTTAGTTAAGCCAGGGCTCTCCAACAGGTAGATAGTTAAGCCAGGGCTCTCCAACAGGTAGATGGTTAAGCCAGGGCTCTCCAACAGGTAGATAAGTTAGTTAAGCCAGGGCTCTCCAACAGGTAGATAGTTAAGCCAGGGTTCTCCAACAGGTAGATAAGTTAGTTAAGCCAGGGTTCTCCAACAGGTAGATAGTTAAGCCAGGGCTCTCCAACAGGTAGATGGTTAAGCCAGGGCTCTCCAACCGGTAGATGGTTAAGCCTGGGTTCTCCCAACAGGTAGATGGTTAAGCCAGGGTTCTCCAACAGGTAGATAAGTTAGTTAAGCCAGGGTTCTCCAACAGGTAGATGGTTAAGCCAGGGTTCTCCAACAGGTAGATGGTTAAGCCAGGGTTCTCCAACAGGTAGATGGTTAAGCCTGGGCTCTCCAACAGGTAGATAAGGTAGTTAAGCCAGGGTTCTCCAACAGGAAGATAGTTAAGCCAGGGTTCTCCAACAGGTAGATAGTTAAGCCAGGGTTCTCCAACAGGTAGATGGTTAAGCCTGGGTTCTCCAACAGGTAGATGGTTAATCCTGGGTTCTCCAACAGGAAGATAGTTAAGCCAGGGTTCTCCAACAGGTAGATGGTTAAGCCTGGGTTCTCCAACAGGTAGATGGTTAAGCCAGGGTTCTCCAACAGGTAGATGGTTAAGCCTGGGTTCTCCAACAGGAAGATAGTTAAGCCAGGGTTCTCCAACAGGTACATGGTTTAACCAGGGTTCTCCAACAGGAAGATAGTTAAGCCAGGGTTCTCCAACAGGTAGATAGTTAAGCCAGGGCTCTCCAACAGGTAGATAGTTAAGCCAGGGTTCTCCAACAGGTAGATAGTTAAGCCAGGGCTCTCCAACAGGTAGATAAGGTAGTTAAGCCAGGGTTCTCCAACAGGTAGATGGTTAAGCCTGGGCTCTCCAACAGGTAGATAGTTAAGCCAGGGCTCTCCAACAGGTAGATGGTTAAACCAGGGCTCTCCAACAGGTAGATGGTTAAGCCAGGGCTCTCCAACCGGTAGATGGTTAAGCCTGGGTTCTCCCAACAGGTAGATAGTTAAGCCTGGGCTCTCCAACAGGTAGATGGTTAAGCCAGGGTTCTCCAACAGGTAGATGGTTAAGCCAGGGTTCTCCAACAGGTAGATAAATTAGTTAAGCCAGGGCTCTCCAACAGGTAGATAGTTAAGCCAGGGCTCTCCAACAGGTAGATGGTTAAGCCAGGGCTCTCCAACAGGTAGATAAGTTAGTTAAGCCAGGGCTCTCCAACAGGTAGATAGTTAAGCCAGGGTTCTCCAACAGGTAGATAAGTTAGTTAAGCCAGGGTTCTCCAACAGGTAGATAGTTAAGCCAGGGCTCTCCAACAGGTAGATGGTTAAGCCAGGGCTCTCCAACCGGTAGATGGTTAAGCCTGGGTTCTCCCAACAGGTAGATGGTTAAGCCAGGGTTCTCCAACAGGTAGATAAGTTAGTTAAGCCAGGGCTCTCCAACAGGTAGATAGTTAAGCCAGGGTTCTCCAACAGGTAGATGGTTAAGCCAGGGTTCTCCAACAGGTAGATGGTTAAGCCAGGGTTCTCCAACAGGTAGATGGTTAAGCCAGGGTTCTCCAACAGGTAGATAGTTAAGCCAGGGCTCTCCAACAGGTAGATGGTTAAGCCTGGGTTCTCCAACAGGAAGATAGTTAAGCCAGGGTTCTCCAACAGGTAGATGGTTAAGCCTGGGTTCTCCAACAGGTAGATGGTTAAGCCTGGGTTCTCCAACAGGTAGATGGTTAAGCCAGGGTTCTCCAACAGGTAGATGGTTAAGCCTGGGTTCTCCAACAGGAAGATAGTTAAGCCAGGGTTCTCCAACAGGTACATGGTTTAACCAGGGTTCTCCAACAGGAAGATAGTTAAGCCAGGGTTCTCCAACAGGTAGATAGTTAAGCCAGGGCTCTCCAACAGGTAGATAGTTAAGCCAGGGTTCTCCAACAGGTAGATAGTTAAGCCAGGGCTCTCCAACAGGTAGATAAGGTAGTTAAGCCAGGGTTCTCCAACAGGTAGATGGTTAAGCCTGGGCTCTCCAACAGGTAGATAGTTAAGCCAGGGCTCTCCAACAGGTAGATGGTTAAATCAGGGCTCTCCAACAGGTAGCTGGTTAAGCCAGGGCTCTCCAACCGGTAGATGGTTAAGCCTGGGTTCTCCCAACAGGTAGATAGTTAAGCCAGGGTTCTCCAACAGGTAGATAAGTTAGTTAAGCCAGGGCTCTCCAACAGGTAGATAGTTAAGCCAGGGCTTTCCAACAGGTAGATGGTTAAGCCAGGGCTCTCCAACAGGTAGATAAGTTAGTTAAGCCAGGGCTCTCCAACAGGTAGATAGTTAAGCCAGGGTTCTCCAACAGGTAGATAAGTTAGTTAAGCCAGGGTTCTCCAACAGGTAGATAGTTAAGCCAGGGCTCTCCAACAGGTAGATGGTTAAACCAGGGCTCTCCAACAGGTAGATGGTTAAGCCAGGGCTCTCCAACCGGTAGATGGTTAAGCCTGGGTTCTCCCAACAGGTAGATAGCTAAGCCTGGGTTCTCCCAACAGGTAGATGGTTAAGCCAGGGTTCTCCAACAGGTAGATGGTTAAGCCAGGGTTCTCCAACAGGTAGATAAGTTAGTTAAGCCAGGGCTCTCCAACAGGTAGATAGTTAAGCCAGGGTTCTCCAACAGGTAGATGGTTAAGCCAGGGTTCTCCAACAGGTAGATGGTTAAGCCAGGGTTCTCCAACAGGTAGATGGTTAAGCCAGGGTTCTCCAACAGGTAGATGGTTAAGCAAGGGTTCTCCAACAGGTAGATGGTTAAGCCTGGGCTCTCCAACAGGTAGATAAGGTAGTTAAGCCAGGGTTCTCCAACAGGAAGATAGTTAAGCCAGGGTTCTCCAACAGGTAGATAGTTAAGCCAGGGTTCTCCAACAGGTAGATGGTTAAGCCTGGGTTCTCCAACAGGTAGATGGTTAAGCCAGGGTTCTCCAACAGGTAGATGGTTAAGCCAGGGTTCTCCAACAGGTAGATAAGTTAGTTAAGCCAGGGCTCTCCAACAGGTAGATAGTTAAGCCAGGGCTCTCCAACAGGTAGATGGTTAAGCCAGGGCTCTCCAACAGGTAGATAAGTTAGTTAAGCCAGGGCTCTCCAACAGGTAGATAGTTAAGCCAGGGTTCTCCAACAGGTAGATAAGTTAGTTAAGCCAGGGTTCTCCAACAGGTAGATAGTTAAGCCAGGGCTCTCCAACAGGTAGATGGTTAAGCCAGGGCTCTCCAACCGGTAGATGGTTAAGCCTGGGTTCTCCCAACAGGTAGATGGTTAAGCCAGGGTTCTCCAACAGGTAGATAAGTTAGTTAAGCCAGGGCTCTCCAACAGGTAGATAGTTAAGCCAGGGTTCTCCAACAGGTAGATGGTTAAGCCAGGGTTCTCCAACAGGTAGATGGTTAAGCCAGGGTTCTCCAACAGGTAGATGGTTAAGCCAGGGTTCTCCAACAGGTAGATAGTTAAGCCAGGGCTCTCCAACAGGTAGATGGTTAAGCCTGGGTTCTCCAACAGGAAGATAGTTAAGCCAGGGTTCTCCAACAGGTAGATGGTTAAGCCTGGGTTCTCCAACAGGTAGATGGTTAAGCCTGGGTTCTCCAACAGGTAGATGGTTAAGCCAGGGTTCTCCAACAGGTAGATGGTTAAGCCTGGGTTCTCCAACAGGAAGATAGTTAAGCCAGGGTTCTCCAACAGGTACATGGTTTAACCAGGGTTCTCCAACAGGAAGATAGTTAAGCCAGGGTTCTCCAACAGGTAGATAGTTAAGCCAGGGCTCTCCAACAGGTAGATAGTTAAGCCAGGGTTCTCCAACAGGTAGATAGTTAAGCCAGGGCTCTCCAACAGGTAGATAAGGTAGTTAAGCCAGGGTTCTCCAACAGGTAGATGGTTAAGCCTGGGCTCTCCAACAGGTAGATGGTTAAGCCAGGGCTCTCCAACAGGTAGATGGTTAAATCAGGGCTCTCCAACAGGTAGCTGGTTAAGCCAGGGCTCTCCAACCGGTAGATGGTTAAGCCTGGGTTCTCCCAACAGGTAGATAGTTAAGCCAGGGTTCTCCAACAGGTAGATAAGTTAGTTAAGCCAGGGCTCTCCAACAGGTAGATAGTTAAGCCAGGGCTTTCCAACAGGTAGATGGTTAAGCCAGGGCTCTCCAACAGGTAGATAAGTTAGTTAAGCCAGGGCTCTCCAACAGGTAGATAGTTAAGCCAGGGTTCTCCAACAGGTAGATAAGTTAGTTAAGCCAGGGTTCTCCAACAGGTAGATAGTTAAGCCAGGGCTCTCCAACAGGTAGATGGTTAAACCAGGGCTCTCCAACAGGTAGATGGTTAAGCCAGGGCTCTCCAACCGGTAGATGGTTAAGCCTGGGTTCTCCCAACAGGTAGATAGCTAAGCCTGGGTTCTCCCAACAGGTAGATGGTTAAGCCAGGGTTCTCCAACAGGTAGATGGTTAAGCCAGGGTTCTCCAACAGGTAGATAAGTTAGTTAAGCCAGGGCTCTCCAACAGGTAGATAGTTAAGCCAGGGTTCTCCAACAGGTAGATAGTTAAGCCAGGGCTCTCCAACAGGTAGATGGTTAAGCCAGGGCTCTCCAACAGGTAGATAAGTTAGTTAAGCCAGGGCTCTCCAACAGGTAGATAGTTAAGCCAGGGTTCTCCAACAGGTAGATAAGTTAGTTAAGCCAGGGTTCTCCAACAGGTAGATAGTTAAGCCAGGGCTCTCCAACAGGTAGATGGTTAAGCCAGGGCTCTCCAACCGGTAGATGGTTAAGCCTGGGTTCTCCCAACAGGTAGATGGTTAAGCCAGGGTTCTCCAACAGGTAGATAAGTTAGTTAAGCCAGGGCTCTCCAACAGGTAGATAGTTAAGCCAGGGTTCTCCAACAGGTAGATGGTTAAGCCAGGGTTCTCCAACAGGTAGATGGTTAAGCCAGGGTTCTCCAACAGGTAGATGGTTAAGCCAGGGTTCTCCAACAGGTAGATGGTTAAGCCAGGGTTCTCCAACAGGTAGATGGTTAAGCCTGGGCTCTCCAACAGGTAGATAAGGTAGTTAAGCCAGGGTTCTCCAACAGGAAGATAGTTAAGCCAGGGTTCTCCAACAGGTAGATAAGGTAGTTAAGCCAGGGTTCTCCAACAGGAAGATAGTTAAGCCAGGGTTCTCCAACAGGTAGATAGTTAAGCCAGGGTTCTCCAACAGGTAGATAGTTAAGCCAGGGTTCTCCAACAGGTAGATGGTTAAGCCTGGGTTCTCCAACAGGAAGATAGTTAAGCCAGGGTTCTCCAACAGGTAGATGGTTAAGCCTGGGTTCTCCAACAGGTAGATGGTTAAGCCTGGGTTCTCCAACAGGTAGATGGTTAAGCCAGGGTTCTCCAACAGGTAGATGGTTAAGCCTGGGTTCTCCAACAGGAAGATAGTTAAGCCAGGGTTCTCCAACAGGTACATGGTTTAACCAGGGTTCTCCAACAGGAAGATAGTTAAGCCAGGGTTCTCCAACAGGTAGATAGTTAAGCCAGGGCTCTCCAACAGGTAGATAGTTAAGCCAGGGTTCTCCAACAGGTAGATAGTTAAGCCAGGGCTCTCCAACAGGTAGATAAGGTAGTTAAGCCAGGGTTCTCCAACAGGTAGATGGTTAAGCCTGGGCTCTCCAACAGGTAGATAGTTAAGCCAGGGCTCTCCAACAGGTAGATGGTTAAGCCTGGGCTCTCCAACAGGTAGATAAGGTAGTTAAGCCAGGGTTCTCCAACAGGAAGATAGTTAAGCCAGGGTTCTCCAACAGGTAGATAAGGTAGTTAAGCCAGGGTTCTCCAACAGGAAGATAGTTAAGCCAGGGTTCTCCAACAGGTAGATAGTTAAGCCAGGGTTCTCCAACAGGTAGATGGTTAAGCCTGGGTTCTCCAACAGGTAGATGGTTAAGCCTGGGTTCTCCAACAGGAAGATAGTTAAGCCAGGGTTCTCCAACAGGTAGATGGTTAAGCCTGGGTTCTCCAACAGGTAGATGGTTAAGCCTGGGTTCTCCAACAGGTAGATGGTTAAGCCAGGGTTCTCCAACAGGTAGATGGTTAAGCCTGGGTTCTCCAACAGGAAGATAGTTAAGCCAGGGTTCTCCAACAGGTACATGGTTTAACCAGGGTTCTCCAACAGGAAGATAGTTAAGCCAGGGTTCTCCAACAGGTAGATAGTTAAGCCAGGGCTCTCCAACAGGTAGATAGTTAAGCCAGGGTTCTCCAACAGGTAGATAGTTAAGCCAGGGCTCTCCAACAGGTAGATAAGGTAGTTAAGCCAGGGTTCTCCAACAGGTAGATGGTTAAGCCTGGGCTCTCCAACAGGTAGATAGTTAAGCCAGGGCTCTCCAACAGGTAGATGGTTAAATCAGGGCTCTCCAACAGGTACATGGTTAAGCCAGGGCTCTCCAACCGGTAGATGGTTAAGCCTGGGTTCTCCCAACAGGTAGATAGTTAAGCCTGGGCTCTCCAACAGGTAGATGGTTAAGCCAGGGTTCTCCAACAGGTAGATGGTTAAGCCAGGGTTCTCCAACAGGTAGATAGTTAAGCCAGGGCTCTCCAACAGGTAGATGGTTAAGCCAGGGCTCTCCAACAGGTAGATAAGTTAGTTAAGCCAGGGCTCTCCAACAGGTAGATAGTTAAGCCAGGGTTCTCCAACAGGTAGATAAGTTAGTTAAGCCATGGTTCTCCAACAGGTAGATAAGTTAGTTAAGCCAGGGTTCTCCAACAGGTAGATAGTTAAGCCAGGGCTCTCCAACAGGTAGATGGTTAAACCAGGGCTCTCCAACAGGTAGATGGTTAAGCCAGGGCTCTCCAACAGGTAGATAAGTTAGTTAAGCCAGGGCTCTCCAACAGGTAGATAGTTAAGCCAGGGTTCTCCAACAGGTAGATAAGTTAGTTAAGCCAGGGTTCTCCAACAGGTAGATGGTTAAGCCAGGGTTCTCCAACAGGTAGATCGTGAGCCTATGAGTAGCTCGCCAATCAATTCTAAAGGTACATGCATTTTTTTCATGTTTTCCATCGCAAACTGTCAAAAGACATTATCCCACCCCTGGTTAGCCTCTATTGGCTTAAAAAGCCAAACCTAACACAATATTAGCCAATTAATTTCCAGCAATATTGCCAGTCTGTCTGTTTGGTGCGTGCGTGTGTCTATCACTCTGTGTATGTAGCCAGTTGGCGATGCTAATGATAACCGTCTTGTGGGTAGACATTCCCCAAAAACCTTCTCAATTAAATGTTAACTGCAAAGTAGACTTACCTGACAGAACTACAGTATATAATAATTATTTGTGTCAATTGGGTGACGATTGTTTCGCCAACTCTGTCATGATGTGCTGCAGCAGTAGGCCTAACAGCAGAAACATCACTAGTCTGACACATTCCTCTCTTGCTAGATGAACAATTAAAGGGGAATTACACACACACAAATAAAAGTGATTTGAGCATTGACATGACTCAGAAAATCCATTGCTATGAATAATTATAATATTGAAAGTAAAAAACAGACAATCTAAAACCAGGAAACATAAAACACTATTCAGGAAAATACAGAAATATTAGCCCACAGAGAGAATTGAACTTAAAGTACTCCTAGTCTATCACCAAACATTTCTGTAAAAAAAAAAAACCAATTTGTCTAAATATCTCCGCCAGGCGACCAAAAGAACCTGGGGGAGTAGAGGGTAAATGGATACCCGGTTGGGGAGTGGAGGCTAAATGGATACCCGGTAGGGGGAGTGGAGTGGAGGCTAAATGGATACTCGGTAGGGGTTGGGGAGTGGAGGCTAAATGGATACCCGGTAGGGGTTGGGGGAGTGGAGGGTAAATGGACACCCGGTAGGGGTTGGGAGTGGAGGCTAAATGGATACCTGGTAGGGTTTGGGGGAGTGGAGGGTAAATGGATACCCAGTAGGGGGAGTGGAGTGGAGGCTAAATGGATACCCGGTAGGGGGTGGAGGGTAAATGGATACCCGGTAGGGGGAGTGGAGTGGAGGCTAAATGGATACCCGGTAGGGGGAGTGGAGGGTAAATGGATACCCGGTAGGGGGAGTGGAGGGTAAATGGATACACGGTAGGGGGAGTGGAGGGTAAATGGATACACGGTATGGGTTGGGGAGTGGAGGCTAAATGGATACACTGTATGGGTTGGGGAGTGGAGGCTAAATGGATACACAGTAGGGGAATGGAGGCTAAATGGATACCTGGTAGGGGGTGGAGGCTAAATAGATACACGGTAGGAGGAGTGGAGTGGAGGCTAAATGGATACTCGGTAGGGGGAGTGGAGACTAAATGGATACTCGGTAGGGGTTGGGGAGTGGAGGCTAAATGGATACCCGGTAGGGGTTGGGGAGTGGAGGGTAAATGGATACCCGGTAGGGGGAGTGGAGTGGAGGGTAAATGGATACCCGGTAGGGAGAGTGGAGTGGAGGCTAAATGGATACCCGGTAGGGGTTGGAGAGTGGAGGCTAAATGGATACCCGGTAGGGGTTGGAGAGTGGAGGCTAAATGGATACCCGGTAGGGGGAGTGGAGTGGAGGCTAAATGGATACCACTTAGGGGGGTGGAGGCTAAATAGATACACGGTAGGGGGAGTGGAGTGGAGGCTAAATGGATACTCGGTAGGGGGAGTGGAGGCTAAATTGATACTCGGTAGGGGTTGGGAGTGGAGGCTAAATGGATACCCGGTAGGGGTTGGGGAGTGGATGGTAAATGGATACCCGGTAGGGGGAGTGGAGTGGAGGGTAAATGGATACCCGGTAGGGGGAGTGGAGTGGAGGCTAAATGGATACCCGGTAGGGGTTGGAGAGTGGAGGCTAAATGGATACCCGGTAGGGGTTGGAGAGTGGAGGCTAAATGGATACCCGGTAGGGGGAGTGGAGTGGAGGCTAAATGGATACCCCTTAGGGGGGGGTGGAGGGTAAATGGATACCCGGTAGGGGAGGTGGAGGGTAAATGGATACACGGCAGGGGGAGTGGAGGGTAAATTGATACCTGGTAGGGGGTGGAGGGGAAATGGATACACGGTAGGGGGAGTGGAGTGGAGGCTAAATGGATACCCAGTAGGGGTTGGGGGAGTGGAGGCTAAATGGATACCCCTTAGGGGGTGGAGGGTAAATGGATACCTGGTAGGGGAGTGGAGTGGAGGTTAAATGGATACCCGGTAGGGGAGTGGAGGGTAAATGGATACACGGCAGGGGGAGTGGAGGGTAAATGGATACCTGGTAGGGGGAGTGGAGGCTAAATGGATACACGGCAGGGGGAGTGGAGGGTAAATGGATACCTGATAGGGGAGTGGAGGCTAAATGGATACCTGGTAGGGGAGTGGAGTGGAGGCTAAATGGATACCTGGTAGGGGGAGTGGAGGCTAAATGGATACACGGTAGGGGGAGTGGAGGCTAAATAGATACATGGTAGGGGGAGTGGAGGCTAAATAGATACACGGTAGGGGGAGTGGAGGCTAAATGGATACACGGTAGGGGGAGTGGAGGCTAACTGTATACCCGGTAGGGGGAGTGGAGGCTAAATGGATACCCGGTAGGGGGAGTGGAGGTAAATGGATACACGGTAGGGGAGTGGAGTGGAGGCTAAATGGATTCTCGGTAGGGGGAGTGGAGGCTCTAATGGATACCCGGTAGGGGTTGGGGAGTGGAGGGTAAATGGATACCCGGTAGAGGGAGTAGAGTGGAGGCTAAATGGATACCCGGTAGGGGTTGGGGGAGTGGAGGGTAAATGGATAGCCGGTAGGGGTTGGAGAGTGGAGGCTAAATGGATACCTGGTAGGGTTTGGGGGAGTGGAGGGTAAATGGATACCCAGTAGGGGGAGTGGAGTGGAGGCTAAATGGATACCCGGTAGGGGGTGGAGGGTAAATGGATACCCGGTAGGGGGAGGGAGTGGAGGCTAAATGGATACCCGGTAGGGGGTGGAGGGTAAATGGATACACGGTAGGGGGAGTGGAGGGTAAATGGATACACGGTATGGGTTGGGGAGTGGAGGCTAAATGGATACACGGTATGGGTTGGGGAGTGGAGGCTAAATGGATACACAGTAGGGGGAATGGAGGCTAAATGGATACCTGGTAGGGGGTGGAGGCTAAATAGATACACGGTAGGGGGTGGAGGCTAAATGGATACTCGGTAGGGGTTGGGGAGTGGAGGCTAAATGGATACCCGGTAGGGGTTGGGGAGTGGAGGGTAAATGGATACCCGGTAGGGGGAGTGGAGTGGAGGGTAAATGGATACCCGGTAGGGGGTGGAGTGGAGGCTAAATGGATACCCGGTAGGGGTTGGAGAGTGGAGGCTAAATGGATACCCGGTAGGGGTTGGAGAGTGGAGGCTAAATGGATACCCGGTAGGGGGAGTGGAGTGGAGGCTAAATGGATACCACTTAGGGTGGAGGGTAAATGGATACCCGGTAGGGGAGGTGGAGGGTAAATGGATACACGGCAGGGGAGTGGAGGGTAAATTGATACCTGGTAGGGGGTGGAGGGGAAATGGATACACGGTAGGGGGAGTGGAGTGGAGGCTAAATGGATACCCGGTAGGGGTTGGGGGAGTGGAGGCTAAATGGATACCCCTTAGGGGGGTGGAGGGTAAATGGATACTGGTAGGGGAGTGGAGTGGAGGTTAAATGGATACCCGGTAGGGGGAGTGGAGGCTAAATGGATACCTGGTAGGGGGAGTGGAGGGTAAATGGATACCTGATAGGGGAGTGGAGGCTAAATGGACACACGGTAGGGGGAGTGGAGGCTAAATGGATACACGGTAGGGGTTGGGGAGTGTAGGCTAAATGGATACACGGTAGGGGGAGTGGAGGCTAAATGGATACACGGTAGGGGTTGGGGAGTGGAGGCTAAATGGATACCTGGTAGGGGGAGTGGAGGCTAAATGGATACACGGTAGGGGGAGTGGAGGCTAAATGGATACACGGTAGGGGTTGGGGAGTGGAGGCTAAATGGATACCCGGTAGGGGGAGTGGAGGCTAAATAGATACACGATAGGGGGAGTGGAGGCTAAATAGATACACGGTAGGGGTAGTGGAGGCTAAATGGATACACGGTAGGGGGAGTGGAGGCTAACTGTATACCCGGTAGGGGGAGTGGAGGCTAAATGGATACCCGGTAGGGGGAGTAGAGGGTAAATGGATACCTGGTAGGGGGAGTGGAGGTAAATGGATACACGGTAGGGGGAGTGGAGTGGAGGCTAAATGGATTCTCGGTAGGGGGAGTGGAGGCTCTAATGGATACCCGGTAGGGGTTGGGGAGTGGAGGGTAAATGGATACCCGGTAGAGGGAGTAGAGTTGAGACTAAATGGATACACGGCAGGGGGAGTGGAGGGTAAATTGATACTTGGTAGGGGGTGGAGGGTAAATGGATACACGGTAGGGGGAGTGGAGTGGAGGCTAAATGGATACCCTGTAGGGGTTGGGGGAGTGGAGGCTAAATGGATACCCCTTAGGGGGTGGAGGGTAAATGGATACCTGGTAGGGGAGTGGAGTGGAGGGTAAATGGATACACGGCAGGGGGAGTGGAGGGTAAATGGATACCTGGTAGGGGGTGGAGGCTAAATGGATACACAGTAGGGGAGTGGAGGCTAAATGGATACCTGGTAGGGGGAGTGGAGGCTAAATGGATACCCGGTAGGGGGAGTGGAGGCTAAATGGATACACGGTAGGGGGAGTGGAGGGTAAATGGATACCTGGTAGGGGAGGGAGGGTAAATGGATACCCGGTAGGGGGAGTGGAGGCTAAATGGATACCCGGTAGGGGTTGGGGAGTAGAGGGTAAATGGATACCCGGTAGGGGGAGTGGAGGCTAAATGGAAACCCGGTAGGGGTTGGGGAGTAGAGGGTAAATGGATACCTGGTAGGGGTTGGGGAGTAGAGGGTAAATGGATACCCGGTAGGGGGTGGAGGGTATATTGTTTACTTTTCTTCAGCCCCTTTCCTCAGTTTTAATTGACTGCTGTGATTTTGAAATATGGATTGTGTTTCTACAGTTTTTGTTTTTTGTGTTCCTTATTTATTTTTTATTTTTTTAAATCTTTCATTCACATAACCCAACAGTGCTGGGTCAAAATAACCCAGTGATGTAATATAGTTACCCAGTGATGGGAATGTAATATAGTTACCCAGTGATGTAATATAGTTACCCAGTGATGTAATATAGTTACCCAGTGATGTGATGTAATATAGTTACCCAGTGATGTAATATAGTTACCCAGTGATGTGATGTAATATAGTTACCCAGTGATGTAATATAGTTACCCAGTGATGTAATATAGTTACCCAGTGATGTAATATAGTTACCCAGTGATGTGATGTAATATAGTTACCTAGTGATGTAATATAGTTACCCAGGAATTTAGCTTGTCTGGTAGGCTCACGTCATTGGACAGTTCACAGCTTTGTCTTTCCTTTGTAAACCGTAATAGTTTGCAAGCCCTGCCACTTTACACATGATGTGTTCAGGTAATGTAACTGAGATAAACTGATGTGTTCAGGTAATGTAACTGATATAAACTGATGTGTTCAGGTAATGTAACTGAGATAAACTGATGTGTTCAGGTAATGTAACTGAGATAAACTGATGTGTTCAGGTAATGTAACTGAGATAAACTGATGTGTTCAGGTAATGTAACTGAGATAAACTGATGTGTTCAGGTAATGTAACTGATATAAACTGATGTGTTCAGGTAATGTAACTGAGATAAACTGATGTGTTCAGGTAATGTAACTGAGATAAACTGATGTGTTCAGGTAATGTAACTGATATAAACTGATGTGTTCAGGTAATGTAACTGAGATAAACTGATGTGTTCAGGTAATGTAACTGATATAAACTGATGTGTTCAGGTAATGTAACTGAGATTAACTGATGTGTTCAGGTAATGTAACTGAGATTAACTGATGTGTTCAGGTAATGTAACTGAGATTAACTGATGTGTTCAGGTAATGTAACTGAGATTAACTGATGTGTTCAGGTAATGTAACTGATATAAACTGATGTGTTCAGGTAATGTAACTGATATTAACTGATGTGTTCAGGTAATGTAACTGAGATAAACTGATGTGTTCAGGTAATGTAATTGATATAAACTGATGTGTTCAGGTAATGTAACTGATATTAACTGATGTGTTCAGGTAATGTAACTGATATTAACTGATGTGTTCAGGTAATGTAACTGAGATAAACTGATGTGTTCAGGTAATGTAACTGAGAAACTGATGTGTTCAGGTAATGTAACTGAGAAACTGATGTGTTCAGGTAATGTAACTGATATAAACTGATGTGTTCAGGTAATGTAATTGATATTAACTGATGTGTTCAGGTAATGTAACTGAGAAACTGATGTGTTCAGGTAATGTAACTGAGATAAACTGATGTGTTCAGGTAATGTAACTGAGATAAACTGATGTGTTCAGGTAATGTAACTGAGAAACTGATGTGTTCAGGTAACGTAACTGATATAAACTGATGTGTTCACGTAATGTAACTGATATAAACTGATGTGTTCAGGTAATGTAACTGAGATAAACTGATGTGTTCAGGTAATGTAACTGATATAAACTGATGTGTTCAGGTAATGTAACTGATATAAACTGATGTGTTCAGGTAATGTAACTGAGATTAACTGATGTGTTCAGGTAATGTAACTGATATTAACTGATGTGTTCAGGTAATGTAACTGAGATAAACTGATGTGTTCAGGTAATGTAACTGAGAAACTGATGTGTTCAGGTAATGTAACTGATATAAACTGATGTGTTCAGGTAATGTAATTGATATTAACTGATGTGTTCAGGTAATGTAACTGATATAAACTGATGTGTTCAGGTAATGTAACTGAGATAAACTGATGTGTTCAGGTAATGTAACTGATATAAACTGATGTGTTCAGGTAATGTAACTGATATTAACTGATGTGTTCAGGTAATGTAATTGATATAAACTGATGTGTTCAGGTAATGTAACTGATATAAACTGATGTGTTCAGGTAATGTAACTGATATAAACTGATGTGTTCAGGTAATGTAACTGATATTAACTGATGTGTTCAGGTAATGTAACTGATATTAACTGATGTGTTCAGGTAATGTAACTGAGATTAACTGATGTGTTCAGGTAATGTAACTGAGATTAACTGATGTGTTCAGGTAATGTAACTGAGATTAACTGATGTGTTCAGGTAATGTAACTGAGATAAACTGATGTGTTCAGGTAATGTAATTGATATAAACTGATGTGTTCAGGTAATGTAACTGATATTAACTGATGTGTTCAGGTAATGTAACTGATATTAACTGATGTGTTCAGGTAATGTAACTGAGATAAACTGATGTGTTCAGGTAATGTAACTGAGAAACTGATGTGTTCAGGTAATGTAACTGAGAAACTGATGTGTTCAGGTAATGTAACTGATATAAACTGATGTGTTCAGGTAATGTAATTGACATTAACTGATGTGTTCAGGTAATGTAACTGAGAAACTGATGTGTTCAGGTAATGTAACTGAGATAAACTGATGTGTTCAGGTAATGTAACTGAGATAAACTGATGTGTTCAGGTAATGTAACTGAGATAAACTGATGTGTTCAGGTAATGTAACTGAGATAAACTGATGTGTTCAGGTAATGTAACTGATATAAACTGATGTGTTCAGGTAATGTAACTGATATTAACTGATGTGTTCAGGTAATGTAATTGATATTAACTGATGTGTTCAGGTAATGTAACTGATATTAACTGATGTGTTCAGGTAATGTAATTGATATAAACTGATGTGTTCAGGTAATGTAACTGAGATTAACTGATGTGTTCAGGTAATGTAATTGATATAAACTGATGTGTTCAGGTAATGTAACTGATATTAACTGATGTGTTCAGGTAATGTAACTGAGATTAACTGATGTGTTCAGGTAATGTAACTGAGATTAACTGATGTGTTCAGGTAATGTAACTGAGATAAACTGATGTGTTCAGGTAATGTAACTGAGATAAACTGATGTGTTCAGGTAATGTAACTGAGAAACTGATGTGTTCAGGTAATGTAATTGATATTAACTGATGTGTTCAGGTAATGTAACTGAGATAAACTGATGTGTTCAGGTAATGTAACTGAGATAAACTGATGTGTTCAGGTAATGTAACTGAGATAAACTGATGTGTTCAGGTAATGTAACTGAGATAAACTGATGTGTTCAGGTAATGTAACAGATTAACTGATGTGTTCAGGTAATGTAACTGATATAAACTGATGTGTTCAGGTAATGTAACTGATATAAACTGATGTGTTCAGGTAATGTAATTGATATTAACTGATGTGTTCAGGTAATGTAACTGAGATAAACTGATGTGTTCAGGTAATGTAACTGAGAAACTGATGTGTTCAGGTAATGTAACTGATATAAACTGATGTGTTCAGGTAATGTAATTGATATTAACTGATGTGTTCAGGTAATGTAACTGATATAAACTGATGTGTTCAGGTAATGTAACTGAGATAAACTGATGTGTTCAGGTAATGTAACTGAGATAAACTGATGTGTTCAGGTAATGTAACTGAGATAAACTGATGTGTTCAGGTAATGTAACTGAGATAAACTGATGTGTTCAGGTAATGTAACTGAGATAAACTGATGTGTTCAGGTAATGTAACTGAACAAACCCTACCTCTTCAAAGAGTACCTTAAATAAACCCAGGTGAAAAGTATTGCATTTCTAGGGCTGCCCTTTAGGACTCTGCGATGGTTTTATACATGATAGTAGAGTCGTGGCCTGAGGGAACACACTAATGTGTTGTGAAAAGTGTCATGTAATATTTAAAATGATATATAACTGCCTTAATGTTCCTGGAACCACCCCCCCCTCACCCCTCTTTACAACACTGCCATTCTCTGTTGACATCTATGCATAGTCACTTTAATAACTCTACCTACATGTACATACTACCTCAAATAACTGGTGCCACCCGCAGATAGGCTAGTGGTTAGAGCGTTGCAAGATCGAGTCCCCGAGCTGACAAGGTCAAAATCTGTCGTTCTGCCCCTGAACAAGGCAGTTAACCAACCATTCCTAGGCCATCATAGAAAATAACAATTTGTTCTTAACTGACTTGCCTAGTTAAATTAAGGTAAAATTTAAAATTTAAAAAACATTGACTGTGTATCGGTACCCGCCTGTATATAGTCTCGCTATTGTTATTTTATTGCTGCTCTTTAATTACTTGTTACTCTTATTTCTTATTCTTATCCACATATTTTTTAAACAAAATTGTTGGTTAGGGGCTCGTAGCAAGCATTTCACTGTAAGGCTGTAGTCTGTGCATGTGCCTAATACAAATTGATTTGGACCCCAGGACGAGTAGCTGCTGCCTCGGCAGGAATTAATGGGGATCCATAATAAACCCCAGGAAGATAAGCTGCTGCCTTGACAGGAACTAATGGGGATCCATAATAAACCCCAGGAAGAGTAGCTGCTGCCTTGACAGGAACTAATGGGGATCCATAATAAACCCCAAGAAGAGTAGCTGCTGCCTTGGCAGGAACTAATCGGGATCCATAATAAACGCCAGGAAGAGTAGCTGCTGCCTTGGCAGGAAATAATGGGGATCCATAATAAACCCAAGGAAGAGTAGCTGCTGCCTTGGCAGGAACTAATCGGGATCCATAATAAACGCCAGGAAGAGTAGCTGCTGCCTTGGCAGGAAATAATGGGGATCCATAATAAACCCAAGGAAGAGTAGCTGCTGCCTTGACAGGAACTAATGGGGATCACCACCCTGGATGGTTCTGACCTAGAATATGTGGACATCTATAAGTACCTAGGTGTCTGGCTAGACTGTAAACTTTCCTTCCAGACTCATATCAAACATCTCCAATCTAAAATCAAATCTAGAGTCGGCTTTCTATTCCGCAACAAAGCCTCCTTCACACACGCCGCCAAACTTACCCTAGTAAAACTGACTATCCTACCGATCCTCGACTTCGGCGATGTCATCTACAAAATAGCTTCCAATACTCTACTCAGCAAACCGGATGCAGTTTATCACAGTGCCATCCGTTTTGTTACTAAAGCACCTTATACCACCCACCACTGCGACCTGTATGCTCTAGTCGGCTGGCCCTCGCTACATATTCGTCGCCAGACCCACTGGCTCCAGGTCATCTACAAGTCCATGCTAGGTAAAGCTCCGCCTTATCTCAGTTCACTGGTCACGATGGCAACACCCATCCGTAGCACGCGCTCCAGCAGGTGTATCTCACTGATCATCCCCAAAGCCAACACCTCATTTGGCCGCCTTTCGTTCCAGTTCTCTGCTGCCTGTGACTGGAACGAATTGCAAAAACCGCTGAAGTTGGAGACTTTTATCTCCCTCACCAACTTCAAACATCTGCTATCTGAGCAGCTAAACGATCGCTGCAGCTGTACATAGTATATCGGTAAATAGCCCACCCAATTTTACCTACCTCATCCCCATATTGTTTTTATTTATTTACTTTTCTGCTCCAATATCTCTACCTGTACATGACCATCTGATCATTTATCACTCCAGTGTTAATCTGCAAAATTGTAATTATTTGCCTACCTCCTCATGCCTTTTGCACACAATGTATATAGACTCTCTTTTTTTCTACTGTGTTATTGACTTGTTAATTGTTTACTCCATGTGTAACTCTGTGTTGTCTGTTCACACTGGTATGCTTTATCTTGGCCAGGTCGCAGTTGTAAATGAGAACTTGTTCTCAACTAGCCTACCTGGTTAAATAAAGGTGAAAAAATGAATTAAATAAATAAATCCATAATAAACCCCAGGAAGAGTAGCTGCTGCCTTGGCAGGAACTAATGGGGATCCATAATAAACCCCAGGAAGAGCAGCTGCTGCCTTGGCAGGAACTAATGGGGATCCATAATAAACCCCAGGAAGAGTAGCTGCTGCCTTGGCAGGAACTAATGGGGATCCATAATAAACCCCAAGAAGAGTAGCTGCTGCCTTGACAGGAACTAATGGGGATCCATAATAAACCCCAGGAAGAGTAACTGCTGCCTTGGCAGGAACTAATGGGGATTCATAATAAACCCCAGGAAGAGTAACTGCTGCCTTGGCAGGAACTAATGGGGATTCATAATAAACCCCAGGAAGAGTAGCTGCTGCCTTGGCAGGAACTAATGGAGATCCATAATAAACCCCAGGAAGAGTAGCTGCTGCCTTGGCAGGAACTAATGGGGATCCATAATAAACCCCAGGAAGAGCAGCTGCTGCCTTGGCAGGAACTAATGGGGATTCATAATAAACCCCAGGAAGAGTAACTGCTGCCTTGGCAGGAACTAATGGGGATTCATAATAAACCCCAGGAAGAGTAGCTGCTGCCTTGACAGGAACTAATGGGCATCCATAATAAACCCCAGGAAGAGTAGCTGCTGCCTTGGCAGGAACTAATGGGGATTCATAATAAACCCCAGGAAGAGTAGCTGCTGCCTTGGCAGGAACTAATGGGCATCCATAATAAACCCCAGGAAGAGTAGCTGCTGCCTTGGCAGGAACTAATGGGGATTCATAATAAACCCCAGGAAGAGTAACTGCTGCCTTGGCAGGAACTAATGGGGATTCATAATAAACCCCAGGAAGAGTAGCTGCTGCCTTGACAGGAACTAATGGGCATCCATAATAAACCCCAGGAAGAGTAGCTGCTGCCTTGGCAGGAACTAATGGGGATCCATAATAAACCCCAGGAAGAGTAGCTGCTGCCTTGACAGGAACTAATGGGGGTCCATAATAAACCCCAGGAAGAGTAGCTGCTGCCTTGGCAGGAACTAATGGGGATCCATAATAAATCACAGGAAGAGTAGCTGCTGCCTTGGCAGGAACTAATGGGGATCCATAATAAACCCCAGAAAGAGTAGCTGCTCCCTTGGCAGGAACTAATGGGGATTCATAATAAACCCCAGGAAGAGGAGCTGCTGCCTTGGCAGGAACTAATGGGGGTCCATAATAAACCCCAGGAAGAGTAGCTGCTGCCTTGACCGGAACTAATGGGGGTCCATAATAAACCCCAGGAAGAGTAGCTGCTGCCTTGACAGGAACTAATGGGGTCCATAATAAACCCCAGGAAGAGTAGCTGCTGCCTTGGCAGGAACTAATGGGGGTCCATAATAAACCCCAGGAAGAGTAGCTGCTGCCTTGACCGGAACTAATGGGGGTCCATAATAAACCCCAGGAAGAGTAGCTGCTGCCTTGGCAGGAACTAATGGGGGTCCATAATAAACCCCAGGAAGAGTAGCTGCTGCCTTGGCAGGAACTAATGGGGGTCCATAATAAACCCCAGGAAGAGTAGCTGCTGCCTTGGCAGGAACTAATGGGGATCCATAATAAACCCCAGGAAGAGTAGCTGCTGCCTTGGCAGGAACGTAACCTTAATAAAGTTGGGAATTGATTGAGATATTTTCTTGGAAAACTATTATCTTATTTTGGAGTATTTCTCACAGTAGAGGAAGAAGTGAATCTCTGTCTCTACCACATAGATGCTCCTCCCACATAGATGCTCCTCCCACATAGATGCTCCATGTCTTTTTGTGTCTCCCTTTTTCAATAATCAATTGCTGGTTGCTGAGGCTGTATTTGGTAAGGATCTGTCTCTGCTTTCTATCTCAGACAGAGTAGAGATATTCTACCAATTTGTATTCTCTTGAGGGCCAAATAGCAATTTTGTTTGTGTTTTTGTTTCATTTTCCCAAATTGTCAAATAAGAAGTTTTCATTTCCCTGTGTTTGGATAATAGGGGACTCTTTTCAGGGTTCAGCTCTTGGGTTTCTAGTGCTTTGAATTGTGAGGATGTTTTGGGGCTTATTTTCAAATGGTGCCAAAATGTTAGTCTTTTTCTTTATATTTACAATTAAAGTGAATCTTCCAAGTTCTGCTCTGCATTATCTGGTACTTTCTTTTGGATAATAAGGATCATTCTGCACAATTCTGTATGTAGATTTTCCATTGGGCTTTCTCCCTATGCTTACAATCGTAATTACAGGTTGGACCCCAAACCTCACTTCTACATAGTGCAATTGGTAAAATGACACTATTCAATATTTTGCACGAGATTTGGAGTAAAATGCTTTTCAGGCTTTTTCTTTTAGTGCATTCAATGTCAGACCAAATCCACCAAAGGCACTCCAGAGACTCCAATCTCCCTCTCTCTCTCTCCAACTCCCTTCATCTCTCTCTCTCCAACTCCCTTCATCTCTCTCTCTCCCCAACTCCCTTCATCTCTCTCTCGCTCTCCCCAACTCCCTTCATCTCCCTCTCCCCAACTCCCTTCATCTCCCTCTCTCTCTCCAACTCCCTTCATCTCCCTCTCTCTCTCTAACTCCCTTCATCTCTCTCTCTCCCTAACTCCCTTCATCTCTCTCTCCCCCAACTCCCTTCATCTCTCTCTCTCTCCCCAACTCCCTTCATCTCCCTCTCTCTCTCCAACTCCCTTCATCTCTCTCTCCCCAACTCCCTTCATCTCTCTCTCGCTCTCCCCAACTCCCTTCATCTCTCTCTCTCCGTCAGCCTCTCTCCCCAACTCCCTTCCCGTCTCTCTCCGTCTTTCAGTCTCCCTTCCTCCCATCTGTCATTCCAGCCTTCCCCCCTTACTCCCCTGCCTTCCTCCCCAGTCTCCCTGCCTTCCCCCCTTCCTCCCCTGCCTTCCTCCCCGTCTCTCCTCCATTCCTCCCCCGTCTCCCCTGCCTTCCTCCCCCTTACTCCTCTGCCTTCCTCCCCCTTACTCCTCTGCCTTCCTCCCCCTTACCCTCTGCCTTCCTCCCCGTCTCCCCTGCCTTCCTCCCCCTTACTCCTCTGCCTTCCTCCCCCTTACTCCTCTGCCTTCCTCCCCGTCTCCCCTGCCTTCCTCCCCCTTACTCCTCTGCCTTCCTCCCCGTCTCTCCTCCCTTCCTCCCCTTACTCCTCTGCCTTCCTCCCCGTCTCCCCTCCCTTCCTCCCCCTTACTCCTCTGCCTTCCTCCCCGTCTCCCTGCCTGCCTCCCCCTGACTCCCCTGCCTTCCTCCCCCATCTCTCCTCCCTTCCTCCCCGTCTCTCCTCCCTTCCTCCCCCTTACTCATCTGCCTTCCTCCCCGTCTCCCCTGCCTTCCTCCCCCTTACTCCCCCTGCCTTCCCCCCTTACTCTTCTGCCTTCCTCCCCTTACTCCCCTGCCTTTCTCCCCCTCACTCCTCTGCCTTCCTCCCCTTACTCCTCTGCCTTCCTCCCCGTCTCCCCTGCCTTCCTCCCCCTTACTCCCCTGCCTTCCTCCCCTTACTCCCCTGCCTTCCTCCCCCTTACTCCCCTGCCTTCCTCCCCGTCTCCCCTGCCTTCCTCCCCCTTACTCCCCTGCCTTCCTCCCCCTACTCCCCTGCCTTCCTCCCCCTTACTCCCCTGCCTTCCTCCCCTTACTCCTCTGCCTTCCTCCCCCCTTACTCCCCTGCCTTCCTCCCCTTACTCCCCTGCCTTCCTCCCCCTTACTCCTCTGCCTTCCTCCCCCGTCTCTCCTCCCTTCGTCCCCGTCTCCCCTGCCTTCCTCCCCCTTACTCCTCTGTCCTCCTCCCCCGTCTCTCCTCACTTCCTCCCCGTCTCTCCTCCCTTCCTCCCCCTTCCTCCCCTGCCTTCCTCCCCCATCTCTCCTCCCTTCCTCCCCCGTCTCTCCTCCCTTCCTCCTCCTTACTCCTCTGCCTTCCTCCCCCCCTTACTCACCTGCCTTCCTCCCATCTCCCCTGCCATCCTCCTCCTTACTCCTCAGCCTTGCTCCCCTGTCTCCCTGCCTTCCTCCCCCTGTCTCACCTGCATTCCTCCACCATCTACCCAGCTTACCCCCAGGTTTCATTTGAATAAACGGGAGCATCTCACGATCTGCAAATTTCATCCGTCCAGTTTTGCAAGCCTATTATTAACAAACCTGTAAGTGTTAGTTCTTACCTATGAGGCCGGTGTAGGCAAGGAGACAGACTGCGTAGTTGTCCTGCTTGCAACCGCTGGCAACGTGCTCTGAGGGCTGGCAGTCATACTGGAACTGGGCCCAGCGGGACCTGGGGAGGAGGAGGGAGGAATGCAGAATACAACATCCATCACTTACCACAGAGCCTTACCCACACATGGCTACCACAGAGCCTTACCCACACATGGCTACCACAGAGCCTTACCCACACATGGCTACCACAGAGCCTTACCCACACATGGCTACCACAGAGCCTTATCCACACATGGCTACCACAGAGCCTTACCCACTCGTGGCTACCACAGAGCCTTACCCACACATGGCTACCACAGATGCAGAGCCTTACCCACACATGGCTACGACAGATGCAGAGCCTTACCCACACATGGCTACCACAGAGCCTTACCCACACGGCTACCACAGAGCCTTACCCACACATGGCTACCACAGAGCCTTACCCACACATGGCTACCACAGAGACTTACCCACACATGGCTACCACAGAACCTTACCCACTCATGTCTACCACAGAGCCCTACCCACACATGGCTACCACAGAGACTTACCCACACATGGCTACCACAGAACCTTACCCACACGGCTACCACAGAACCTTACCCACTCATGGCTACCACAGAGCCTTACCCACTCATGGCTACCACAGAGCCTTACCCACACATGGCTACCACAGAACCTTACCCACACGGCTACCACAGAGCCTTACCCACACATGGCTACCACAGAGCCTTACCCACACATGGCTACCACAGAACCTTACCCACACATGGCTACCACAGAGCCTTACCCACACATGGCTACCACAGAACCTTACCCACACGGCTACCACAGAACCTTACCCACACATGGCTACCACAGAGCCTTACCCACACGGCTACCACAGAGACTTACCCACACTACGCTGTATTACATAAATGCCAAAGTGATGTTAGCTGATGAAGATTATCTCATAGAACAAAATGTATAAGATCTCCTGGCTGCTAGACCAAGGGAATTAGACTAATGACTGCTAGACCAAGGGAATTAGACTAATGACTGCTAGACCAAGGGTATTAGACTAATGACTGCTAGACCAAGGGTATTAGACTAATGACTGCTAGACCAAGGGTATTAGACTAATGACTGCTAGACCAAGGGTATTAGACTAATGACTGCTAGACCAAGGGTATTAGACTAATGACTGCTAGACCAAGGGTATTAGACTAATGACTGCTAGACCAAGGGTATTAGACTAATGACTGCTAGACCAAGGGTATTAGACTAATGACTGCTAGACCAAGGGTATTAGACTAATGACTGCTAGACCAAGGGTATTAGACTAATATGGATCTGCTATGATATACAGTACCATACCTCATACCCACTAACACCCTCCTGTGTCCCTCATCATCATCATCATATATAACTCCTTCTCTTCCCTTCTCCTCTCCTCCTCCTCTTCCCTTCGACCAAGATGGAGGTAAAGGTTACAGAGAGGTCTATGTGGGTTCACGCCAGATATTTTATGGCTCCTGGGAGGAGCAGAACAGCACAAAGCAAGAAGTGGCCATAATGCAACTGAAGTATGCAACACCAGCATAGTCCCACGGCGACTTAAATAACAGCCAAACCTGTACATTTCCACTGTCTGTTTCTGTCATGTAAGAAGAAGCAAGTATTTTTCCTCTCTTGTCTCAGTGTAACTTAGTCACGTGGCCAAAGACAAAGGGCCGTCTGAGAGTGACCAATTTTTGGTCCATCCTATTCTTTTTGTATCTTTCAAGGGCACAGCTGTCAGGTGATATGAAGATAACATAGGCTAGCTGGAGCAGCATCAGCTAGATAGTAAGAAAACTGGCGTTATGACTTGTTTGTACGCTATGTTCCCACCAGGCTCTCACACATCTGTTAACCTCTAGCGTCGAGCAATCCCGTATCCGGGAGCGTAATCATAGCCTCAAGCTCATTACCATAACGCAACGTTAACTATTCATGAAAATCGCAAATGAAATGAAATAAATATATTGGCTCACAAGCTTAGCCTTTTGTTAACAACACTGTCATCTCAGATTTTCAAAATATGCTTTTCAACCATAGCTACACAAGCATTTGTGTAAGAGTATTGATAGCTAGCATAGCATTAAGCCTAGCATTCAGCAGGCAACATTTTCACAAAAACAAGAAAAGCATTCAAATAAAATCATTTACCTTTGAAGACCTTCGGATGTTTTCAATGAGGACACTCTCAGTTAGATAGCAAATGTTCAGTTTTTCCAAAAATATTATTTATTTGTGTAGGAGAAATCACTCCGTTTTGTTCATCACATTTGGCTAAGAAAAAACCCAGAAAATTCAGTCATTACAACGCCGAACTTTTTCCCAAATTAACTCCATAATATCGACAGAAACATGGCAAACGTTGTTTAGAATCAATCCTCAAGGTGTTTTTCACATATCTATTCGATGATAAGTCATTCGTGGCAGTTGGGTTTCTCCTCTGACGCAAATGTAAAAATACACGCAGCTGGAGATTACGCAATAATTGCAACGGAGGACACCAAGCGAGCACCTGGTAAATGTAGTCTCTTATGGTCAATCTTCCAATGATATGCCTACAAATACGTCACAATGCTGCAGACACCTTGGGGAAACGACAGAAAGTGTAGGCTCATTCCTTGCGCATTCACAGCCATATAAGGAGACATTGGAACACAGCGCCTTCAAAATCTGGGGCATTTCCTGTTTGAAATTTCATCTTGGTTTCGCCTGTAGCATCAGTTCTGTGGCACTCACAGATAATATCTTTGCAGTTTTGGAAACGTCAGAGTGTTTTCTTTCCAAAGCTGTCAATTATATGCATAGTCGAGCATCTTTTCGTGACAAAATATCTTGTTTAAAACGGGAACGTTTTTTTATCCAAAAATTAAAAGAGCGCCCCCTATATCGAAGAAGTTAAACTGTCACGTAGACAACGGTTATAAAAGCTGAGACCCAACTCTTGTTCGTTGGGCTCTTAACTCTGCACCTTTTGAGTGATTGTTAACCGCTCCAGATTTGCAAATCTTATAATAAAAAGTTGTTGTTTGAAGAATCAACAGTCTCTCTTCCTTTCTGGTTAGAATTTCCATGACAACAGTGCTTTGCATTAAGGCCAAATAGTTAAATGTTGGTCTGATCAGACCACATAATCTTTTGCCAAATGCTTTCAAAGTCTTTCATGTGTCTTTTTGCAAACTGCTGTCATGTGCCTTTTTCTCAGGAGTTGCTTCTATCTGGCCACTCTCCCATAAAACCCAGATTGGTGAAGTGCTATAGAGCCTGTGGTTCTGCCAGAGTGGTCATTGGGTTCTTGGTCACCTCCCTGACCAAGGTCCTTCTTGCCTGGTTGCTGTTTGGTTGGACAGCCAGTTCTAGACATAGTCTGGGTAGTTCTATATTTTTTGCTAATCCCAATGATGGAGACCACTGTGCTCTTGGAGACTTTCAACACTCTAAAAATATTTTCATACTCTTCCCCAGATACAGTGCTGTGAAAAGGTATTTGCCCCCTTTCTCATATTGCATATTTTTGGTACTGAATGTTATCAAATCTTTAACCAAAAACTAATATTCGACCAAAGGAACCTGAGCACTTCCTGAAGTTATTGATCAGTCTCTAACTTCACCGTGGAGGAATTTTGGCCCAATCTTCCATGACGAACTGCTTTAACTCAGTGACATTTGTGGGTTTTCAAACATGAACTGGTCCATGTCCTCCCAAAACATCTTAATTGGGGATTAGGACTGGACTTTGACAAGTATGTAGTATGTTGAACTGGACCCTCCAACAGTGTAGTATGTTGAACTGTACCCTCCAACAGTGTAGTATGTTGAACTGGACCATCCAACAGTATAGTATGTTGAACTGTACCCTCCAACAGTGTAGTATGTTGAACTGGACCATCCAACAGTGTAGTATGTTGAACTGGACCATCCAACAGTGTAGTATGTTGAACTGAACCATCCAACAGTGTAGTATGTTGAACTGGACCATCCAACAGTGTAGTATGTTGAACTGGACCATCCAACAGTGTAGTATGTTGAACTGGACCATCCAACAGTGTAGTATGTTGAACTGGACCATCCAACAGTATAGTATGTTGAACTGGACCATCCAACAGTATAGTATGTTGAACTGGACCATCCAACAGTGTAGTATGTTGAACTGGACCATCCAACAGTGTAGTATGTTGAACTGGACCCTCCAACAGTATAGTATGTTGAACTGGACCATCCAACAGTATAGTATGTTGAACTGGACCATCCAACAGTATAGTATGTCGAACTGGACCATCCAACAGTATAGTATGTTGAACTGGACCATCCAACAGTGTAGTATGTTGAACTGGACCATCCAACAGTATACCATAGTATTATGTTGAACTGGACCATCCAACAGTATAGTATGTTGAACTGGACCATCCAACAGTATAGTATGTCGAACTGGACCATCCAACAGTGTAGTATGTTGAACTGGACCCTCCAACAGTATAGTATGTTGAACTGGACCATCCAACAGTATAGTATGTTGAACTGGACCATCCAACAGTATAGTATGTCGAACTGGACCATCCAACAGTATAGTATGTTGAACTGGACCATCCAACAGTGTAGTATGTCGAACTGGACCATCCAACAGTGTAGTATGTTGAACTGGACCCTCCAACAGTATATAGTATGTTGAACTGGACCCTCCAACAGTATAGTATGTTGAACTGGACCATCCAACAGTATAGTATGTTGAACTGGACCATCCAACAGTATACCATAGTATTATGTTGAACTGGACCATCCAACAGTGTAGTATGTTGAACTGGACCCTCCAACAGTGTAGTATGTTGAACTGGACCCTCCAACAGTGTAGTATGTTGAACTGGACCCTCCAACAGTGTAGTATGTTGAACTGGACCATCCAACAGTGTAGTATGTTGAACTGGACCATCCAACAGTGTAGTATGTTGAACTGGACCCTCCAACAGTGTAGTATGTTGAACTGGACCCACCAACAGTGTAGTATGTTGAACTGGACCCTCCAACAGTGTAGTATGTTGAACTGGACCCTCCAACAGAATACCTCTAGACTCTGTGGAAACGTATGGTCTCAACACACCCCCACAAATATACAGTCGAACACACAAAGCTGCACATCCACCCACCCAACCAGCCAACCCACCCACCCACCCAGCCAACCCACCCACCCACCCACCCACCCACCCACCCACCCACCCACCCACCCACCCACCCACCCACCCACCCACCCATATACCCACCCATATACCCACCCATACACCCACCCATACACCCACCCATACACCCGCCAACCCACCCAACCCACCCACCCAACCCACCCACCCATACACCCACCCAGCCAACCCACCCAGCCAACCCACCCATATACCCACCCACCCAGCCAACCCACCCATACAAACCCACCCAGCCAACACACCCACCCGCCCACCCAGCCAACCCACCCATATACCCACCCACCCAGCCAGCCAACCCACCCATACAAACCCACCCAGCCAACCCACCCGCCCACCCAGCCAACCCACCCATACACCCACCCACCCAGCCAACCCACCCAGCCAGCCAGCCAGCCAGCCAACCAACCCAGCCAACCCACCCATACACCCACCCACCCAGCCAACCCAGCCTTACCTGCATACGTAGTCGTTCCTACAGCTGCGCAGTGCAGCCAGACAGTTGGGTTTGTCTTGGTCCTCGTAGGAGCAGGCTGGTATGATGGTCTGTCTCCGTCTCTCAGCGCACGCCATGTCTGGACAGGGTTAGACTGGGTTAGTTACACACTCACCCACCCACTACACTCAAACACACACACCCACACACTACATTTACACACCCACACACTACACTTACACTCACTCACACACCCACACACTACACTTACACTCACACACCCACACACTATACACACCCACACACTACACACACACACACACACTATACACACCCACACACACACACCCACACACTACACACTCACCCACTACACACACTACACACTCAAACACTACACTAGACACCCACACACTATACACACCCACACTACCCCCCGCCACTCCTACCTGTGCAGGGGCAGAACAGCAGCTGGTGGGTGTAGTCAGGAGGGACCCGGTCGAAGAACTTCCTGAGAGCCTTGTTACACCTGGCTCTGTTACAGGGGCCTGAGCGGGCCGACGGCTGGATGCAGGCCGAGACGTATTCCGTACGGAGCTTCTGACACGTCTCGTCCACGTTACACGCCTTTGCTGCGTCCAGACAACGGTTCAACGTCGTTATGCCCACCTCATCTACTGGAAACAAAACAAGGAATAGCACTTTGTGACATCGGATTATGTAAAAACAGCTTCATTAATAAATAATAACTATAAATACATTTTAAAAATACATTTGATTGAGTAAATGTTGACTTTAAGTCTGGTCCCTAACCCTGTCCCCTATGTAGTGTTCCCTGTCCCCTGTGTAGTGTTCCCTGTCCCTAACCCTGTCCCCTATGTAGTGGTCCCTAACCCTGTCCCCTATGTAGTGGTCCCTAACCCTGTCCCCTATGTAGTGGTCCCTAACCCTGTCCCCTATGTAGTGGTCCCTAACCCTGTCCCCTATGTAGTGGTCCCTAACCCTGTCCCCTATGTAGTGGACCCTAACCCTGTCCCCTATGTAGTGGACCCTAACCCTGTCCCCTATGTAGTGGTCCCTAACCCTGTCCCCTATGTAGTGGTCCCTAACCCTCAAATCAAATCAAAATCAAATCAAATCAAATCAAATTTTATTTGTCACATACACATGGTTAGCAGATGTTAATGCGAGTGTAGCGAAATGCTTGTGCTTCTAGTTCCGACAATGCAGTAATAACGAACAAGTAATCTAACTAACAATTCCAAAAAAACTACTGTCTTATACACAGTGTAAGGGGATAAAGAATATGTACATAAGGATATATGAATGAGTGATGGTACAGAGCAGCATAGGCAAGATACAGTAGATGATATCGAGTACAGTATATACATATGAGATGAGTATGTAAACCAAGTGGCGTAGTTAAAGTGGCTAGTGATACATGTATTACATAAGGATGCAGTCGATGATATAGAGTACAGTATCTACGTATGCATATGAGATGAATAATGTAGGGTAAGTAACATTATATAAGGTAGCATTGTTTAAAGTGGCTAGTGATATATTTACATCATTTCCCATCAATTCCCATGATTAAAGTGGCTGGAGTAGAGTCAGTGTCATTGACAGTGTGTTGGCAGTAGCCACTCAATGTTAGTGGTGGCTGTTTAACAGTCTGATGGCCTTGAGATAGAAGCTGTTTTTCAGTCTCTCGGTCCCAGCTTTGATGCACCTGTACTGACCTCGCCTTCTGGATGACAGCGGGGTGAACAGGCAGTGGCTCGGGTGGTTGATGTCCTTGATGATCTTTATGGCCTTCCTGTAGCATCGGGTGGTGTAGGTGTCCTGGAGGGCAGGTAGTTTGCCTCCGGTGATGCGTTGTGCAGACCTCACTACCCTCTGGAGAGCCTTACGGTTGAGGGCGGTGCAGTTGCCATACCAGGCGGTGATACAGCCCGCCAGGATGCTCTCGATTGTGCATCTGTAGAAGTTTGTGAGTGCTTTTGGTGACAAGCCGAATTTCATCAGCCTCCTGAGGTTGAAGAGGCGCTGCTGCGCCTTCCTCACGATGCTGTCTGTGTGAGTGGACCAATTCAGTTTGTCTGTGATGTGTATGCCGAGGAACTTAAAACTTGCTACCCTCTCCACTATTGTTCCATCGATGTGGATGGGGGTGTTCCCTCTGCTGTTTCCTGAAGTCCACAATCATCTCCTTAGTTTTGTTGACGTTGAGTGTGAGGTTATTTTCCTGACACCACACTCCGAGGGCCCTCACCTCCTCCCTGTAGGCCGTCTCGTCGTTATTGGTAATCAAGCCTACCACTGTTGTGTCGTCCGCAAACTTGATGATTGAGTTGGAGGCGTGCATGGCCACGCAGTCGTGGGTGAACAGGGAGTACAGGAGAGGGCTCAGAACGCACCCTTGTGGGGCCCCAGTGTTGAGGATCAGCGGGGAGGAGATGTTGTTGCCTACCCTCACCACCTGGGGGCGGCCCGTCAGGAAGTCCAGTACCCAGTTGCACAGGTCGGGGTCGAGACCCAGGGTCTCGAGCTTGATGACGAGCTTGGAGGGTACTATGGTGTTGAATGCCGAGCTGTAGTCGATGAACAGCATTCTCACATAGGTATTCCTCTTGTCCAGATGGGTTAGGGCAGTGTGGTTGAGATTGCATCGTCTGTGGACCTATTTGGGCGGTAAGCAAATTGGAGTGGGTCAAGGGTGTCAGGTAGGGTGGAGGTGATATGGTCCTTGACTAGTCTCTCAAAGCACTTCATGATGACGGATGTGAGTGCTACGGGGCGGTAGTCGTTTAGCTCAGTTACCTTAGCTTTCTTGGGAACAGGAACAATGGTGGCCCTCTTGAAGCATGTGGGAACAGCAGACTGGTATAGGGATTGATTGAATATGTCCGTAAACACACCGGCCAGCTGGTCTGCGCATGCTCTGAGGGCGCGGCTGGGGATGCCGTCTGGGCCTGCAGCCTTGCGAGGGTTAACACGTCTAAATGTCTTACTCACTTCGGCTGCAGTGAAGGAGAGACCGCATGTTTTCGTTGCAGGCCGTGTCAGTGGCACTGTATTGTCCTCAAAGCGGGCAAAATTTATTTAGTCTGCCTGGGAGCAAGACATCCTGGTCCGTGACTGGGCTGGGTTTCTTCCTGTAGTCCGTGATTGACTGTAGACCCTGCCACATGCCTCTTGTGTCTGAGCCGTTGAATTGAGATTCTACTTTGTCTCTGTACTGGCGCTTAGCTTGTTTGATAGCCTTGCGGAGGGAATAGCTGCACTGTTTGTATTCAGTCATGTCACCAGACACCTTGCCCTGATTAAAAGCAGTGGTTCGCGCCTTCAGTTCCACACGAATGCTGCCATCAATCCACGGTTTCTGGTTAGGGAATGTTTTAATCGTTGCTATGGGAACGACATCTTCAACGCACGTTCTAATGAACTCGCACACCGAATCAGCGTATTCGTCAATGTTGTTGTCTGACGCAATACGAAACATCTCCCAGTCCACGTGATGGAAGCAGTCTTGGAGTGTGGAGTCAGCTTGGTCGGACCAGCGTTGGACAGACCTCAGCGTGGGAGCTTCTTGTTTTAGTTTCTGTCTGTAGGCAGGGATCAACAAAATGGAGTCGTGGTCAGCTTTTCCGAAAGGGGGGCGGGGCAGGGCCTTATATGCGTCGCGGAAGTTAGAGTAACAATGATCCAGGGTCCCCTATGTAGTGGTCCCTAAACCTGTCCCCTATGTAGTGGTCCCTAATCCCTAATCCTGTCCCCTATGTAGTGGTCCCTAACCCTGTCCCCTATGTAGTGGTCCCTAACCCTGTCCCCTATGTAGTGGTCCCTAACCCTGTCCCTTATGTAGTGGTCCCTAACCCTGTCCCCTATGTAGTGGTCCCTAACCCTGTCCCCTATGTAGTGGTCCCTAACCCTGTCCCCTATGTAGTGGTCCCTAACCCTGTCCCATTCTGACTGCTCAGGATTTTTAGATTTAAACAAAAATATGCCTGACTACATATTGGATAAACCTACAAGGCAGGGAGGGATGTGTTTTCTGTTTGTCCAGATTGACATAGTCTATTTATTGTGTTGTTGAAAACACAAACCATGATATTGAAGTGGCCGAAGTCGGTATGCTTTGTTTATTGGTTGTGTGTTGCATTGGCACAGAAACCTGTTGCTGAACAATTCATTGCTTGTATTTTATATAATTATATAAATATGGCATCAAAATGTTGAAAATGATCATAGTTTAATGAAACAGGCACGAAGAGTAAGTTTATCTGTGGTGGTCGGTGAACCCCTCCAACCCCTAAAGACGAACAATGGGTACATATTGAAGATGTACCTGCTCGCCCCCAGAATCTTTTCACATGACGATCTTCAAAGGATAAGCAAGGAAAATTAATTAGCTTTTCACAATTCACAGATAAATTGGTAACATGGGAAAACTAAAGGCATAGAAACCACAAATGGTAATAGGAAATACATTTATTTCCATGGCAGAAATAAAAAGTCATTTTGGACTGACCAAATAAATGCAACTTAAAAGTTACATATCACGAAATGTCTATTCTATAGACAGGTTAGTCTAGTTGGTCCCAGGGTAGACACACAGACAGGTTAGTCTAGTTGGTCCCAGGGTAGACACACAGACAGGTTAGTCTAGTTGGTCCCAGGGTAGACACACAGACAGGTTAGTCTAGTTGGTCCCAGGGTAGACACACAGACAGGTTACGAGAGTTGGTCCCAGGGTAGACACACAGACAGGTTAGTCTAGTTGGTCCAAAGGTAGACACACAGACAGGTTAGTCTAGTTGGTCCCAGGGTAGAGACACACACAGGTTAGTCTAGTTGGTCCCAGGGTAGACACACAGACAGGTTAGTCTAGTTGGTCCCTTGGTAGACACACAGACAGGTTAGTCTAGTTGGTCCCAGGGTAGACACACAGACAGGTTAGTCTAGTTGGTCCCAGGGTAGACACACAGACAGGTTAGTCTAGTTGGTCCCTTGGTAGACACACAGACAGGTTAGTCTAGTTGGTCCCAGGGTAGACACACAGACAGGTTAGTCTAGTTGGTCCCAGGGTAGACACACAGACAGGTTAGTCTAGTTGGTCCCAGGGTAGACACACAGACAGGTTAGTCTAGTTGGTCCCAGGGTAGACACACAGACAGGTTAGTCTAGTTGGTCCCAGGGTAGACACACAGACAGGTTACGAGAGTTGGTCCCAGGGTAGACACACAGACAGGTTACGAGAGTTGGTCCCTTGGTAGACACACAGACAGGTTAGTCTAGTTGGTCCCAGGGTAGACACACAGACAGGTTAGTCTAGTTGGTCCCAGGGTAGACACACAGACAGGTTAGTCTAGTTGGTCCCAGGGTAGACACACAGACAGGTTAGTCTAGTTGGTCCCAGGGTAGACACACAGACAGGTTACGAGAGTTGGTCCCAGGGTAGACACACAGACAGGTTAGTCTAGTTGGTCCCAGGGTAGACACACAGACAGGTTACGAGAGTTGGTCCCAGGGTAGACACACAGACAGGTTACGAGAGTTGGTCCCTTGGTAGACACACAGACAGGTTAGTCTAGTTGGTCCCAGGGTAGACACACAGACAGGTTAGTCTAGTTGGTCCCAGGGTAGACACACAGACAGGTTAGTCTAGTTGGTCCCACGGTAGACACACAGACAGGTTAGTCTAGTTGGTCCAAGGGTAGACACACAGACAGGTTACGAGAGTTGGTCCCAGGGTAGACACACAGACAGGTTAGTCTAGTTGGTCCAAGGGTAGACACACAGACAGGTTACGAGAGTTGGTCCCAGGTTAGACACACAGACAGGTTACGAGAGTTGGTCCCTTGGTAGACACACAGACAGGTTAGTCTAGTTGGTCCCAGGGTAGACACACAGACAGGTTAGTCTAGTTGGTCCCAGGGTAGACACACAGACAGGTTAGTCTAGTTGGTCCCAGGGTAGACACACAGACAGGTTACGAGAGTTGGTCCCAGGGTAGACACACAGACAGGTTACGAGAGTTGGTCCCAGGGTAGACACACAGACAGGTTACGAGAGTTGGTCCCAGGGTAGACACACAGACAGGTTAGTCTAGTTGGTCCCAGGGTAGACACACAGACAGGTTAGTCTAGTTGGTCCCAGGGTAGACACACAGACAGGTTAGTCTAGTTGGTCCCAGGGTAGACACACAGACAAGTTACGAGAGTTGGTCCCAGGGTAGACACAAAGACAGGTTACGAGAGTTGGTCCCAGGGTAGACACACAGACAGGTTACGAGAGTTGGTCCCAGGGTAGACACACAGACAGGTTAGTCTAGTTGGTCCCAGGGTAGACACACAGACAGGTTAGTCTAGTTGGTCCCAGGGTAGACACACAGACAGGTTAGTCTAGTTGGTCCCAGGGTAGACACACAGACAGGTTACGAGAGTTGGTCCCAGGGTAGACACACAGACAGGTTACGAGAGTTGGTCCCTTGGTAGACACACAGACAGGTTATGAGAGTTGGTCCCATGGTAGACACACAGACAGGTTAGTCTAGTTGGTCCCAGGGTAGACACACAGACAGGTTAGTCTAGTTGGTCCCAGGGTAGACACACAGACAGGTTAGTCTAGTTGGTCCCAGGGTAGACACACAGACAGGTTAGTCTAGTTGGTCCCAGGGTAGACACACAGACAGGTTAGTCTAGTTGGTCCCAGGGTAGACACACAGACAGGTTAGTCTAGTTGGTCCCAGGGTAGACACACAGACAGGTTACGAGAGTTGGTCCCAGGGTAGACACACAGACAGGTTACGAGAGTTGGTCCCAGGGTAGACACACAGACAGGTTACGAGAGTTGGTCCCAGGGTAGACACACAGACAGGTTAGTCTAGTTGGTCCCAGGGTAGACACACAGACAGGTTAGTCTAGTTGGTCCCAGGGTAGACACACAGACAAGTTACGAGAGTTGGTCCCAGGGTAGACACACAGACAGGTTACGAGAGTTGGTCCCAGGGTAGACACACAGACAGGTTACGAGAGTTGGTCCCAGGGTAGACACACAGACAGGTTAGTCTAGTTGGTCCCAGGGTAGACACACAGACAGGTTAGTCTAGTTGGTCCCAGGGTAGACACACAGACAGGTTAGTCTAGTTGGTCCCAGGGTAGACACACAGACAGGTTAGTCTAGTTGGTCCAAAGGTAGACACACAGACAGGTTAGTCTAGTTGGTCCCAGGGTAGACACACAGACAGGTTAGTCTAGTTGGTCCCAGGGTAGACACACAGACAGGTTAGTCTAGTTGGTCCCTTGGTAGACACACAGACAGGTTAGTCTAGTTGGTCCCAGGGTAGACACACAGACAGGTTAGTCTAGTTGGTCCCAGGGTAGACACACAGACAGGTTAGTCTAGTTGGTCCCTTGGTAGACACACAGACAGGTTAGTCTAGTTGGTCCCAGGGTAGACACACAGACAGGTTAGTCTAGTTGGTCCCAGGGTAGACACACAGACAGGTTAGTCTAGTTGGTCCCAGGGTGAGACACACAGACAGGTTAGTCTAGTTGGTCCAAGGGTAGACACACAGACAGGTTACGAGAGTTGGTCCCAGGTTAGACACACAGACAGGTTACGAGAGTTGGTCCCAGGTTAGACACACAGACAGGTTACGAGAGTTGTCCGCAGGCCCCCTCTATCTACCCCCAGGGTAAACACTCACCTGCAGTGATAGGGGGGCACAGGACTATAGCTGCCCCCCTCTATCTACCCCCAGGGTAAACACTCACCTGCAGTGATAGGGGGGCACAGGACTATAGCTGCCCCCCTCTATCTACCCCCAGGGTAAACACTCACCTGCAGTGATAGAGGCACAGGACTATAGCTGCCCCCTCTATCTACCCCCAGGGTAAACACTTACCTGCAGTGATAGAGGCACAGGACTATAGCTGCCCCCTCTATCTACCCCCAGGGTAAACACTCCCCTGCAGTGATAGAGGCACAGGACTATAGCTGCCCCCTCTATCTACCCCCAGGGTAAACACTCACCTGCAGTGATAGAGGCACAGGACTATAGCTGCCCCCTCTATCTACCCCCAGGGTAAACACTCACCTGCAGTGATAGAGGCACAGGACTATAGCTGCCCCCTCTATCTACCCCCAGGGTAAACACTCACCTGCAGTGATAGAGGCACAGGACTATAGCTGCCCCCTCTATCTACCCCCAGGGTAAACACTCACCTGCAGTGATAGAGGCACAGGACTATAGCTGCCCCCTCTATCTACCCCCAGGGTAAACACTCCCCTGCAGTGATAGAGGCACAGGACTATAGCTGCCCCCTCTATCTACCCCCAGGGTAAACACTCACCTGCAGTGATAGAGGCACAGGACTATAGCTGCCCCCTCTATCTACCCCCAGGGTAAACACTCACCTGCAGTGATAGAGGCACAGGACTATAGCTGCCCCCTCTATCTACCCCCAGGGTAAACACTCACCTGCAGTGATAGAGGCACAGGACTATAGCTGCCCCCTATCTACCCCCAGGGTAAACACTCACCTGCAGTGATAGAGGCACAGGACTATAGCTGCCCCCTCTATCTACCCCCAGGGTAAACACTCCCCTGCAGTGATAGAGGCACAGGACTATAGCTGCCCCCTCTATCTACCCCCAGGGTAAACACTCCCCTGCAGTGATAGAGGCACAGGACTATAGCTGCCCCCTCTATCTACCCCCAGGGTAAACACTCACCTGCAGTGATAGAGGCACAGGACTATAGCTGCCCCCCTCTATCTACCCCCAGGGTAAACACTCACCTGCAGTGATAGAGGCACAGGACTATAGCTGCCCCCTCTATCTACCCCCAGGGTAAACACTCACCTGCAGTGATAGAGGCACAGGACTATAGCTGCCCCCTATCTACCCCCAGGGTAAACACTCACCTGCAGTGATAGAGGCACAGGACTATAGCTGCCCCCTCTATCTACCCCCAGGGTAAACACTCACCTGCAGTGATAGAGGCACAGGACTATAGCTGCCCCCTCTATCTACCCCCAGGGTAAACACTCACCTGCAGTGATAGAGGCACAGGACTATAGCTGCCCCCTCTATCTACCCCCAGGGTAAACACTCCCCTGCAGTGATAGAGGCACAGGACTATAGCTGCCCCCTCTATCTACCCCCAGGGTAAACACTCACCTGCAGTGATAGGGGGGCACAGGACTATAGCTGCCCCCCTCTATCTACCCCAAGGGTAAACACTCACCTGCAGTGATAGAGGCACAGGACTATAGCTGCCCCCATCTATCTACCCCCAGGGTAAACACTCACCTGCAGTGATAGGGGGGCACAGGACTATAGCTGCCCCCCTCTATCTACCCCCAGGGTAAACACTCACCTGCAGTGATAGGGGGCACAGGACTATAGCTGCCCCCTCTATCTACCCCCAGGGTAAACACTCACCTGCAGTGATAGGGGGCACAGGACTATAGCTGCCCCCTCTATCTACCCCCAGGGTAAACACTCCCTGCAGTGATAGAGGCACAGGACTATAGCTGCCCCCTCTATCTACCCCCAGGGTAAACACTCACCTGCAGTGATAGAGGCACAGGACTATAGCTGCACCCCCTATCTACCCCCAGGGTAAACACTCACCTGCAGTGATAGAGGCACAGGACTATAGCTGCCCCCTCTATCTACCCCCAGGGTAAACACTCACCTGCAGTGATAGGGGGCACAGGACTATAGCTGCCCCCTATCTACCCCCAGGGTAAACACTCACCTGCAGTGATAGAGGCACAGGACTATAGCTGCCCCCTCTATCTACCCCCAGGGTAAACACTCACCTGCAGTGATAGAGGCACAGGACTATAGCTGCCCCCTCTATCTACCCCCAGGGTAAACACTCACCTGCAGTGATAGAGGCACAGGACTATAGCTGCCCCCTCTATCTACCCCCAGGGTAAACACTCACCTGCAGTGATAGAGGCACAGGACTATAGCTGCCCCCTCTATCTACCCCCAGGGTAAACACTCCCCTGCAGTGATAGAGGCACAGGACTATAGCTGCCCCCTCTATCTACCCCCAGGGTAAACACTCACCTGCAGTGATAGAGGCACAGGACTATAGCTGCCCCCTATCTACCCCCAGGGTAAACACTCACCTGCAGTGATAGAGGCACAGGACTATAGCTGCCCCCCCTATCTACCCCCAGGGTAAACACTCACCTGCAGTGATAGAGGCACAGGACTATAGCTGCCCCCTCTATCTACCCCCAGGGTAAACACTCACCTGCAGTGATAGAGGCACAGGACTATAGCTGCCCCCCTCTATCTACCCCCAGGGTAAACACTCACCTGCAGTGATAGAGGCACAGGACTATAGCTGCCCCCTCTATCTACCCCCAGGGTAAACACTCACCTGCAGTGATAGAGGCACAGGACTATAGCTGCCCCCTCTATCTACCCCCAGGGTAAACACTCACCTGCAGTGATAGAGGCACAGGACTATAGCTGCCCCCTCTATCTACCCCCAGGGTAAACACTCCCCTGCAGTGATAGGGGGCACAGGACTATAGCTGCCCCCTCTATCTACCCCCAGGGTAAACACTCACCTGCAGTGATAGAGGCACAGGACTATAGCTGCCCCCTCTATCTACCCCCCAGGGTAAACACTCCCCTGCAGTGATAGAGGCACAGGACTATAGCTGCCCCCTATCTACCCCCAGGGTAAACACTCACCTGCAGTGATAGAGGCACAGGACTATAGCTGCCCCCTCTCTATCTACCCCCAGGGTAAACACTCACCTGCAGTGATAGAGGCACAGGACTATAGCTGCCCCCTCTATCTACCCCCAGGGTAAACACTCACCTGCAGTGATAGAGGCACAGGACTATAGCTGCCCCCTCTATCTACCCCCAGGGTAAACACTCACCTGCAGTGATAGAGGCACAGGACTATAGCTGCCCCCTCTATCTACCCCCAGGGTAAACACTCACCTGCAGTGATAGAGGCACAGGACTATAGCTGCCCCCTCTATCTACCCCCAGGGTAAACACTCACCTGCAGTGATAGAGGCACAGGACTATAGCTGCCCCCCTATCTACCCCCAGGGTAAACACTCCCTGCAGTGATAGAGGCACAGGACTATAGCTGCCCCCTCTATCTACCCCCAGGGTAAACACTCCCTGCAGTGATAGAGGCACAGGACTATAGCTGCCCCCTCTATCTACCCCCAGGGTAAACACTCACCTGCAGTGATAGAGGCACAGGACTATAGCTGCCCCCTCTATCTACCCCCAGGGTAAACACTCACCTGCAGTGATAGAGGCACAGGACTATAGCTGCCCCCTCTATCTACCCCCAGGGTAAACACTCACCTGTAGTGATAGAGGCACAGGACTATAGCTGCCCCCTCTATCTACCCCCAGGGTAAACACTCACCTGCAGTGATAGAGGCACAGGACTATAGCTGCCCCCTCTATCTACCCCCAGGGTAAACACTCACCTGCAGTGATAGAGGCACAGGACTATAGCTGCCCCCCTATCTACCCCCAGGGTAAACACTCACCTGCAGTGATAAGGGCACAGGACTATAGCTGCCCCCTCTATCTACCCCCAGGGTAAACACTCACCTGCAGTGATAGAGGCACAGGACTATAGCTGCCCCCTCTATCTACCCCCAGGGTAAACACTCACCTGCAGTGATAGAGGCACAGGACTATAGCTGCCCCCTCTATCTACCCCCAGGGTAAACACTCACCTGCAGTGATAGAGGCACAGGACTATAGCTGCCCCCTCTATCTACCCCCAGGGTAAACACTCACCTGCAGTGATAGAGGCACAGGACTATAGCTGCCCCCTCTATCTACCCCCAGGGTAAACACTCACCTGCAGTGATAGAGGCACAGGACTATAGCTGCCCCCTCTATCTACCCCCAGGGTAAACACTCACCTGCAGTGATAGAGGCACAGGACTATAGCTGCCCCCTCTATCTACCCCCAGGGTAAACACTCACCTGCAGTGATAAGGGCACAGGACTATAGCTGCCCCCTCTATCTACCCCCAGGGTAAACACTCACCTGCAGTGATAGAGGCACAGGACTATAGCTGCCCCCTCTATCTACCCCCAGGGTAAACACTCCCCTGCAGTGATAGAGGCACAGGACTATAGCTGCCCCCTCTATCTACCCCCAGGGTAAACACTCACCTGCAGTGATAGAGGCACAGGACTATAGCTGCCCCCTCTATCTACCCCCAGGGTAAACACTCCCCTGCAGTGATAGAGGCACAGGACTATAGCTGCCCCCTCTATCTACCCCCAGGGTAAACACTCACCTGCAGTGATAGAGGCACAGGACTATAGCTGCCCCCTCTATCTACCCCCAGGGTAAACACTCCCCTGCAGTGATAGAGGCACAGGACTATAGCTGCCCCCTCTATCTACCCCCAGGGTAAACACTCACCTGCAGTGATAGAGGCACAGGACTATAGCTGCCCCCTCTATCTACCCCCAGGGTAAACACTCCCTGCAGTGATAGAGGCACAGGACTATAGCTGCCCCCTCTATCTACCCCCAGGGTAAACACTCACCTGCAGTGATAGGGGGCACAGGACTATAGCTGCCCCCTCTATCTACCCCCAGGGTAAACACTCACCTGCAGTGATAGAGGCACAGGACTATAGCTGCCCCCTCTATCTACCCCCAGGGTAAACACTCACCTGCAGTGATAGAGGCACAGGACAATAGCTGCCCCCTCTATCTACCCCCAGGGTAAACACTCACCTGCAGTGATAGGGGGCACAGGACTATAGCTGCCCCCTCTATCTACCCCCAGGGTAAACACTCACCTGCAGTGATAGGGGGCACAGGACTATAGCTGCCCCCCTATCTACCCCCAGGGTAAACACTCACCTGCAGTGATAGAGGCACAGGACTATAGCTGCCCCCTCTATCTACCCCCAGGGTAAACACTCACCTGCAGTGATAGAGGCACAGGACTATAGCTGCCCCCTCTATCTACCCCCAGGGTAAACACTCACCTGCAGTGATAGAGGCACAGGACTATAGCTGCCCCCTCTATCTACCCCCAGGGTAAACACTCACCTGCAGTGATAGAGGCACAGGACTATAGCTGCCCCCATCTATCTACCCCCAGGGTAAACACTCCCCTGCAGTGATAGAGGCACAGGACTATAGCTGCCCCCTCTATCTACCCCCAGGGTAAACACTCCCCTGCAGTGATAGAGGCACAGGACTATAGCTGCCCCCTCTATCTACCCCCAGGGTAAACACTCACCTGCAGTGATAGGGGCACAGGACTATAGCTGCCCCCTCTATCTACCCCCAGGGTAAACACTCACCTGCAGTAATAGAGGAACAGGACTATAGCTGCCCCCTCTATCTACCCCCAGGGTAAACACTCCCCTGCAGTGATAGAGGCACAGGACTATAGCTGCCCCCTCTATCTACCCCCAGGGTAAACACTCACCTGCAGTGATAGAGGAACAGGACTATAGCTGCCCCCTCTATCTACCCCCAGGGTAAACACTCACCTGCAGTGATAGGGGGCACAGGACTATAGCTGCCCCCTCTATCTACCCCCAGGGTAAACACTCCCCTGCAGTGATAGAGGCACAGGACTATAGCTGCCCCCTCTATCTACCCCCAGGGTAAACACTCACCTGCAGTGATAGAGGCACAGGACTATAGCTGCCCCCTCTATCTACCCCCAGGGTAAACACTCACCTGCAGTGATAGAGGCACAGGACTATAGCTGCCCCCTCTATCTACCCTCAGGGTAAACACTCCCCTGCAGTGATAGAGGCACAGGACTATAGCTGCCCCCTCTATCTACCCCCAGGGTAAACACTCACCTGCAGTGATAGAGGCACAGGACTATAGCTGCCCCCTCTATCTACCCCCAGGGTAAACACTCACCTGCAGTGATAGGGGGCACAGGACTATAGCTGCCCCCTCTATCTACCCCCAGGGTAAACACTCACCTGCAGTGATAGAGGCACAGGACTATAGCTGCCCCCTCTATCTACCCCCAGGGTAAACACTCCCCTGCAGTGATAGAGGCACAGGACTATAGCTGCCCCCTCTATCTACCCCCAGGGTAAACACTCACCTGCAGTGATAGAGGCACAGGACTATAGCTGCCCCCTCTATCTACCCCCAGGGTAAACACTCCCTGCAGTGATAGAGGCACAGGACTATAGCTGCCCCCTCTATCTACCCCCAGGGTAAACACTCACCTGCAGTGATAGGGGGCACAGGACTATAGCTGCCCCCTCTATCTACCCCCAGGGTAAACACTCCCCTGCAGTGATAGAGGCACAGGACTATAGCTGCCCCCTCTATATCTACCCCAGGGTAAACACTCACCTGCAGTGATAGAGGCACAGGACTATAGCTGCCCCCTCTATCTACCCCCAGGGTAAACACTCACCTGCAGTGATAGAGACACAGGACTATAGCTGCCCCCTCTATCTACCCCCAGGGTAAACACTCCCCTGCAGTGATAGAGGCACAGGACTATAGCTGCCCCCTCTATCTACCCCCAGGGTAAACACTCACCTGCAGTGATAGAGGCACAGGACTATAGCTGCCCCCTCTATCTACCCCCAGGGTAAACACTCACCTGCAGTGATAGGGGGCACAGGACTATAGCTGCCCCCTCTATCTACCCCCAGGGTAAACACTCCCCTGCAGTGATAGAGGCACAGGACTATAGCTGCCCCCCTATCTACCCCCAGGGTAAACACTCACCTGCAGTGATAGAGGCACAGGACTATAGCTGCCCCCTCTATCTACCCCCAGGGTAAACACTCACCTGCAGTGATAGAGGCACAGGACTCACCTGCATAGCTGCCCTATAGCTGCCCCCTCTATCTACCCCCAGGGTAAACACTCACCTGCAGTGATAGAGGCACAGGACTATAGCTGCCCCCTCTATCTACCCCCAGGGTAAACACTCACCTGCAGTGATAGAGGCACAGGACTATAGCTGCCCCCTCTATCTACCCCCAGGGTAAACACTCACCTGCAGTGATAGAGGCACAGGACTATAGCTGCCCCCCTCTATCTACCCCCAGGGTAAACACTCACCTGCAGTGATAGAGGCACAGGACTATAGCTGCCCCCCTCTATCTACCCCCAGGGTAAACACTCACCTGCAGTGATAGGGGGGCACAGGACTATAGCTGCCCCCCTCTATCTACCCCCAGGGTAAACACTCACCTGCAGTGATAGGGGCACAGGACTATAGCTGCCCCCCTCTATCTACCCCCAGGGTAAACACTCACCTGCAGTGATAGAGGCACAGGACTATAGCTGCCCCCCTGCAGTCTATCTACCCCCAGGGTAAACACTCACCTGCAGTGATAGAGGCACAGGACTATAGCTGCCCCCTCTATCTACCCCCAGGGTAAACACTCACCTGCAGTGATAGAGGCACAGGACTATAGCTGCCCCCATCTATCTACCCCCAGGGTAAACACTCCCCTGCAGTGATAGAGGCACAGGACTATAGCTGCCCCCTCTATCTACCCCCAGGGTAAACACTCCCCTGCAGTGATAGAGGCACAGGACTATAGCTGCCCCCTCTATCTACCCCCAGGGTAAACACTCACCTGCAGTGATAGGGGCACAGGACTATAGCTGCCCCCTCTATCTACCCCCAGGGTAAACACTCACCTGCAGTGATAGAGGAACAGGACTATAGCTGCCCCCTCTATCTACCCCCAGGGTAAACACTCCCCTGCAGTGATAGAGGCACAGGACTATAGCTGCCCCCTCTATCTACCCCCAGGGTAAACACTCACCTGCAGTGATAGAGGAACAGGACTATAGCTGCCCCCTCTATCTACCCCCAGGGTAAACACTCACCTGCAGTGATAGGGGGCACAGGACTATAGCTGCCCCCTCTATCTACCCCCAGGGTAAACACTCCCCTGCAGTGATAGAGGCACAGGACTATAGCTGCCCCCTCTATCTACCCCCAGGGTAAACACTCACCTGCAGTGATAGAGGCACAGGACTATAGCTGCCCCCTCTATCTACCCCCAGGGTAAACACTCACCTGCAGTGATAGAGGCACAGGACTATAGCTGCCCCCTCTATCTACCCTCAGGGTAAACACTCCCCTGCAGTGATAGAGGCACAGGACTATAGCTGCCCCCTCTATCTACCCCCAGGGTAAACACTCACCTGCAGTGATAGAGGCACAGGACTATAGCTGCCCCCTCTATCTACCCCCAGGGTAAACACTCACCTGCAGTGATAGGGGGCACAGGACTATAGCTGCCCCCTCTATCTACCCCCAGGGTAAACACTCACCTGCAGTGATAGAGGCACAGGACTATAGCTGCCCCCTCTATCTACCCCCAGGGTAAACACTCACCTGCAGTGATAGGGGGCACAGGACTATAGCTGCCCCCTCTATCTACCCCCAGGGTAAACACTCACCTGCAGTGATAGAGGCACAGGACTATAGCTGCCCCCTCTATCTACCCCCAGGGTAAACACTCACCTGCAGTGATAGAGGCACAGGACTATAGCTGCCCCCTCTATCTACCCCCAGGGTAAACACTCACCTGCAGTGATAAGGGCACAGGACTATAGCTGCCCCCTCTATCTACCCCCAGGGTAAACACTCCCCTGCAGTGATAGGGGCAGAGGACTATAGCTGCCCCCTCTATCTACCCCCAGGGTAAACACTCCCCTGCAGTGATAGAGGCACAGGACTATAGCTGCCCCCTCTATCTACCCCCAGGGTAAACACTCCCCTGCAGTGATAGAGGCACAGGACTATAGCTGCCCCCTCTATCTACCCCCAGGGTAAACACTCACCTGCAGTGATAGAGGCACAGGACTATAGCTGCCCCCTCTATCTACCCCCAGGGTAAACACTCACCTGCAGTGATAGAGGCACAGGACTATAGCTGCCCCCTCTATCTACCCCCAGGGTAAACACTCACCTGCAGTGATAGAGGCACAGGACTATAGCTGCCCCCTCTATCTACCCCCAGGGTAAACACTCACCTGCAGTGATAGAGGCACAGGACTATAGCTGCCCCCTCTATCTACCCCCAGGGTAAACACTCACCTGCAGTGATAGAGGCACAGGACTATAGCTGCCCCCTCTATCTACCCCCAGGGTAAACACTCACCTGCAGTGATAGAGGCACAGGACTATAGCTGCCCCCTCTATCTACCCCCAGGGTAAACACTCCCCTGCAGTGATAGAGGCACAGGACTATAGCTGCCCCCTCTATCTACCCCCAGGGTAAACACTCCCCTGCAGTGATAGAGGCACAGGACTATAGCTGCCCCCTCTATCTACCCCCAGGGTAAACACTCACCTGCAGTGATAGAGGCACAGGACTATAGCTGCCCCCTCTATCTACCCCCAGGGTAAACACTCACCTGCAGTGATAGAGGCACAGGACTATAGCTGCCCCCTCTATCTACCCCCAGGGTAAACACTCACCTGCAGTGATAGAGGCACAGGACTATAGCTGCCCCCTCTATCTACCCCCAGGGTAAACACTCACCTGCAGTGATAGAGGCACAGGACTATAGCTGCCCCCTCTATCTACCCCAGGGTAAACACTCACCTGCAGTGATAGAGGCACAGGACTATAGCTGCCCCCTCTATCTACCCCCAGGGTAAACACTCCCCTGCAGTGATAGAGGCACAGGACTATAGCTGCCCCCTCTATCTACCCCCAGGGTAAACACTCCCCTGCAGTGATAGAGGCACAGGACTATAGCTGCCCCCTCTATCTACCCCCAGGGTAAACACTCACCTGCAGTGATAGAGGCACAGGACTATAGCTGCCCCCTCTATCTACCCCCAGGGTAAACACTCACCTGCAGTGATAGAGGCACAGGACTATAGCTGCCCCCTCTATCTACCCCCAGGGTAAACACTCCCCTGCAGTGATAGAGGCACAGGACTATAGCTGCCCCCTCTATCTACCCCCAGGGTAAACACTCACCTGCAGTGATAGAGGCACAGGACTATAGCTGCCCCCTCTATCTACCCCCAGGGTAAACACTCACCTGCAGTGATAGGGGGCACAGGACTATAGCTGCCCCCCTATCTACCCCCAGGGTAAACACTCACCTGCAGTGATAGAGGCACAGGACTATAGCTGCCCCCTCTATCTACCCCCAGGGTAAACACTCACCTGCAGTGATAGAGGCACAGGACTATAGCTGCCCCCTCTATCTACCCCCAGGGTAAACACTCACCTGCAGTGATAGAGGCACAGGACTATAGCTGCCCCCTCTATCTACCCCCAGGGTAAACACTCACCTGCAGTGATAGAGGCACAGGACTATAGCTGCCCCCTCTATCTACCCCCAGGGTAAACACTCCCCTGCAGTGATAGAGGCACAGGACTATAGCTGCCCCCTCTATCTACCCCCAGGGTAAACACTCACCTGCAGTGATAGAGGCACAGGACTATAGCTGCCCCCTCTATCTACCCCCAGGGTAAACACTCACCTGCAGTGATAGAGGCACAGGACTATAGCTGCCCCCTCTATCTACCCCCAGGGTAAACACTCACCTGCAGTGATAGAGGCACAGGACTATAGCTGCCCCCTCTATCTACCCCCAGGGTAAACACTCACCTGCAGTGATAGAGGCACAGGACTATAGCTGCCCCCTCTCTATCTACCCCCAGGGTAAACACTCACCTGCAGTGATAGAGGCACAGGACTATAGCTGCCCCCTCTATCTACCCCCAGGGTAAACACTCACCTGCAGTGATAGGGGCACAGGACTATAGCTGCCCCCTTTATCTACCCCCAGGGTAAACACTCACCTGCAGTGATAGGGGCACAGGACTATAGCTGCCCCCTCTATCTACCCCCAGGGTAAACACTCACCTGCAGTGATAGGGGCACAGGACTATAGCTGCCCCCATCTATCTACCCCCAGGGTAAACACTCACCTGCAGTGATAGAGGCACAGGACTATAGCTGCCCCCTATCTACCCCCAGGGTAAACACTCACCTGCAGTGATAGAGGCACAGGACTATAGCTGCCCCCTCTATCTACCCCCAGGGTAAACACTCCCCTGCAGTGATAGGGGGCACAGGACTATAGCTGCCCCCTCTATCTACCCCCAGGGTAAACTCTCCCCTGCAGTGATAGGGGGCACAGGACTATAGCTGCCCCCTCTATCTACCCCCAGGGTAAACACTCACCTGCAGTGATAGAGGCACAGGACTATAGCTGCCCCCTCTATCTACCCCCAGGGTAAACACTCCCCTGCAGTGATAGAGGCACAGGACTATAGCTGCCCCCTCTATCTACCCCCAGGGTAAACACTCACCTGCAGTGATAGAGGCACAGGACTATAGCTGCCCCCTCTATCTACCCCCAGGGTAAACACTCACCTGCAGTGATAGGGGCACAGGACTATAGCTGCCCCCTCTATCTACCCCCAGGGTAAACACTCACCTGCAGTGATAGAGGCACAGGACTATAGCTGCCCCCTCTATCTACCCCCAGGGTAAACACTCACCTGCAGTGATAGGGGGCACAGGACTATAGCTGCCCCCCTATCTACCCCCAGGGTAAACACTCACCTGCAGTGATAGAGGCACAGGACTATAGCTGCCCCCTCTATCTACCCCCAGGGTAAACACTCACCTGCAGTGATAGAGGCACAGGACTATAGCTGCCCCCTCTATCTACCCCCAGGGTAAACACTCACCTGCAGTGATAGAGGCACAGGACTATAGCTGCCCCCTCTATCTACCCCCAGGGTAAACACTCACCTGCAGTGATAGAGGCACAGGACTATAGCTGCCCCCTCTATCTACCCCCAGGGTAAACACTCACCTGCAGTGATAGGGGCACAGGACTATAGCTGCCCCCTCTATCTACCCCCAGGGTAAATACTCACCTGCAGTGATAGAGGCACAGGACTATAGCTGCCCCCTCTATCTACCCCCAGGGTAAACACTCCCCTGCAGTGATAGGGGGCACAGGACTATAGCTGCCCCCTCTATCTACCCCCAGGGTAAACACTCACCTGCAGTGATAGAGGCACAGGACTATAGCTGCCCCCTCTATCTACCCCCAGGGTAAACACTCCCCTGCAGTGATAGAGGCACAGGACTATAGCTGCCCCCTCTATCTACCCCCAGGGTAAACACTCACCTGCAGTGATAGAGGCACAGGACTATAGCTGCCCCCTCTATCTACCCCCAGGGTAAACACTCCCCTGCAGTGATAGGGGGCACAGGACTATAGCTGCCCCCTCTATCTACCCCCAGGGTAAACACTCACCTGCAGTGATAGAGGCACAGGACTATAGCTGCCCCCTCTATCTACCCCCAGGGTAAACACTCACCTGCAGTGATAGAGGCACAGGACTATAGCTGCCCCCTCTATCTACCCCCAGGGTAAACACTCACCTGCAGTGATAGAGGCACAGGACTATAGCTGCCCCCTCTATCTACCCCCAGGGTAAACACTCACCTGCAGTGATAGAGGCACAGGACTATAGCTGCCCCCTCTATCTACCCCCAGGGTAAACACTCACCTGCAGTGATAGAGGCACAGGACTATAGCTGCCCCCTCTATCTACCCCCAGGGTAAACACTCCCCTGCAGTGATAGGGGGCACAGGACTATAGCTGCCCCCTCTATCTACCCCCAGGGTAAACACTCACCTGCAGTGATAGAGGCACAGGACTATAGCTGCCCCCCTCTATCTACCCCCAGGGTAAACACTCACCTGCAGCCATGTAGGCCAGGCGTACGTAGTCGAAGCCCCTCTCCTCTGGTTCGTACGGGTAACTCTCCACCAGACTCAGTCCTGCAGACAGACACACGTCAATGTTTTCAGGAATCACCCAATAAATGTTTAGTAATTGAAGTAGCTGGACATACAGTCGAGCTGACAAAGTAGTTACAGACTAGGGTTCCTTGACCCCGTGTCTGATCTTTGACCCCTGACATCTTCCCTGGACTTTCCTGTGGTCTCACTATGCAGGCTCCAATAGATACTGAGACAGTTTGTCTCTCCCTGTCCCTCTCTCTCTCTCTCACCCTGTCCCTCTCTCTCTCTCAACCTGTCCCATTCTCTCCTTGTCCTCTCTCTCTCCCTGCCCCTCTCTCTCTCTCAACCTGTCCCATTCTCTCCTTGTCCTCTCTCTCACCCTGTCCTCTCTCTCAACCTGTTCCATTCTCTCCTTGTCTTCTCTCTCCCTCTCCCTGTCCTCTCTCTCTCCCTGTCCTCTCTCAATCTCCCTGTCCCTCTCTCTCTCAACCTGTCCCATTCTCTCCTTGTCCTCTCTCTCGCTCTCCCTGTCCTCTCTCAATCTCCCTGTCCCATTCTCTCCTTGTCCTCTCTCTCTCCCTGTCCTCTCTCAATCTCCCTGTCCCTCTCTTTCCCTGTCCCATTCTCTCCCTGTCCTCTCTCTCTTTCTCCCTGTCCTCTCTCAATCTCCCTGTCCCTCTCTCTCATTGTCCCATTATCTCCTTGTCTTCTCTCTCCCTCTCCCTGTCCTCTCTCTGCCCCCTGTCCTCTCTCCCTGTCCACTCTCTCTCCCTGTCCTCTCTCAATCCCCCTGTCCCTAAGTGTTATAATTTCAACATGTAGGACAGACTGGTACTATAGATTAGAGCTAGGTGTTATATAGACTGGTACTATAGATTAGGACTAGGTGTTATATAGACTGGTAGTATAGATTAGGGTTAGGTGTTATATAGACTGGTACTATAGATTAGGGCTAGGTGTTATATAGACTGGTAGTATAGATTAGGGTTAGGTGTTATATAGACTGGTACTATAGATTAGGGCTAGGTGTTATATAGACTGGTACTATAGATTAGGGCTAGGTGTTATAATCTCACCATGTAGGACAGAGTGGTACTATAGATTAGGACTAGGTGTTATATAGACTGGTACTACAGATTAGGGCTAGGTGTTATATATACTGGTACTATAGATTAGGGCTAGGTGTTATATAGACTGGTACTATAGATTAGGGCTAGGTGTTATATAGACTGGTACTATAGATTAGGGCTCGGTGTTATATAGACTGGTACTATAGATTAGGGCTAGGTGTTATATAGACTGGTACTATAGATTAGGGCGAGGTGTTATATAGACTGGTACTATAGATTAGGGTTAGGTGTTATAATCTCTCCATGTAGGACAGACTGGTGCTATAGATTAGGGCTAGGTGTTATATAGACTGGTACTATAGATTAGGGTTAGGTGTTATAATCTCACCATGTAGGACAGACTGGTACTATAGATTAGGACTAGGTGTTATATAGACTGGTACTATAGATTAGGGCTAGGTGTTATATAGACTGGTACTATAGATTAGGACTAGGTGTTATATAGACTGGTACTATAGATTAGGACTAGGTGTTATATAGACTGGTACTATAGATTAGGGCTAGGTGTTATATAGACTGGTACTATAGATTAGGACTAGGTAATATAATCTCACCATGTAGGACAGACTGGTACTATAGATTAGGGCTAGGTGTTATATAGACTGGTACTATAGATTAGGGCTGTGTTATATAAACTGGTACTATAGATTAGGGCTAGGTGTTATACAGACTGGTTCTATAGATTAGGGCTAGGTGTTATAATCCAACCTTGTTGGACAGACTGGTACTATAGATTAGGGCTAGGTGTTATATAGACTGGTACTATAGATTAGGGCTAGGTGTTAAATAGACTGGTACTATAGATTAGGGCTAGGTGTTATACAGACTGGTTCTATAGATTAGGGCTAGGTGTTTTTTTTTTTTTTTTAATTGTACATTTTTATTTCACCTTTATTTAACCAGGTAGGCTAGTTGAGAACAAGTTCTCATTTGCAACTGCGACCTGGCCAAGATAAAGCATAGCAGTGTGAACAGACAACACAGAGTTACACATGGAGTAAACAATTAACAAGTCAATAACACAGTAGAAAAAAAGTGGAGTCTATATACATTGTGTGCAAAAGGCATGAGGAGGTAGGCGAATAATTACAATTTTACATATTAACACTGCAGTGATAAATGATCAGATGGTCATGTACAGGTAGAGATATTGGTGTGCAAAAGAGCAGAAAAGTAAATAAATAAAAACAGTATGGGGATGAGGTAGGTAAAAATGGGTGGGCTATTTACCGATAGACTATGTACAGCTGTTGGACAGACTGGTACTATAGATTAGGAATAGGTGTTATATAGACTGGTACTATAGATTAGGGCTAGGTGTTATATTCTCACCATGTACAACAGACTGGTACTATAGATTAGAACTAGGTGTTATACAGACTGGTACTATAGATTAGGGCTAGGTGTTATACAGACTGGTGCTATAGATTAGGGCTAGGTGTTATATAGACTGGTACTATAGATTAGGGCTAGGTGTTATATAGACTGGTACTATAGATTAGGACTAGGTGTTATATAGACTGGTACTATAGATTAGGGCTAGGTGTTATATAGACTAGTACTATAGATTAGGGCTAGGTGTTATATAGACTGGTACTATAGATTAGGACTAGGTGTTATACAGACTGGTACTATAGATTAGGACTAGGTGTTATATAGACTGGTGCTATAGATTAGGACTAGGTGTTATACAGACTGGTGCTATAGATTAGGGCTAGGTGTTAAACAGACTGGTGCTATAGATTAGGGCTAGGTGTTAAACAGACTGGTACTATAGATTAGGGCAAGGTGTTATATAGACTGGTACTATAGATTAGGACTAGGTGTTATACAGACTGGTGCTATAGATTAGGGCTAGGTGTTATATAGACTGGTAATATAGATTAGGACTAGGTGTTATAATCTCACCATGCAGGACAGACTGGTACTATAGATTAGGATTAGGTGTTATATAGAATGGTACTATAGATTAGGGCTGTGTTATATAGACTGGTACTATAGATTAGGGTTAGGTGTTATAATCTCACCATGTAGGACAGACCGGTACTATAGATTAGGGCTAGGTGTTATAATCTCACCATGACGGACAGACTGGTGCTATAGATTATGGGTAGGTGTTATATAGACTGGTACTATAGATTAGGGTTAGGTGTTATAATCTCACCATGTAGGACAGACTGGTATTATAGATTAGGGCTAGGTGTTATACAGACTGGTACTATAGATTAGGACTAGGTGTTATTGTCTCACCATGCAGGACAGACTGGTGCTATAGATTATGGCTAGGTGTTATATAGACTGGTACTATAGATTAGGACTAGGTGTTATATAGACTGGTACTATAGATTAGGGCTAGGTGTTATATAGACTAGTACTATAGATTAGGACTAGGTGTTATATAGACTGGTACTATAGATTAGGACTAGGTGTTATAATCTCACCATGTAGGACAGACTGGTACTATAGATTAGGGCTAGGTGTTATACAGACTGGTACTATAGATTAGGGTTAGGTGTTATACAGACTGGTGCTATAGATTAGGACTAGGTGTTATACAGACTGGTACTATAGATTAGGGCTAGGTGTTATATAGACGGGTACTATAGATTAGGGTTAGGTGTTATATAGCCTGGTAGTATAGATTAGGGTTAGGTGTTATATAGACTAGTACTATAGATTAGGGTTAGGTGTTATATAGACTGGTAGTATAGATTAGGGTTAGGTGTTATATAGACTGGTACTATAGATTAGGGTTAGGTGTTATATAGCCTGGTAGTATAGATTAGGACTAGGTGTTATATAGACTGGTACTACAGATTAGGGTTAGGTGTTATATAGACTGGTACTATAGATTAGGGCTAGGTGATATAATCTCAACATGCAGGACAGACTGGTGCTATAGATTAGGGGTAGGTGTTATACAGACTGGTACTATAGATTAGGGCTAGGTGTTATAATCTCAACATGCAGGACAGACTGGTGCTATAGATTAGGGGTAGGTGTTATACAGACTGGTACTATAGATTAGGGCTAGGTGTTATAATCTCACCATGCAGGACAGACTGGTACTATAGATTAGGGCTAGGTGTTATATAAACTGGTACTATAGATTAGGGTTAGGTGTTATAATCTCAACATGTAGGACAGACTGGTACTATAGATTAGGGGTAGGTGTTATACAGACTGGTACTATAGATTAGGGTTAGGTGTTATAATCTCACCATGCAGGACAGACTGGTTCTATAGATTAGGGCTAGGTGTTATACAGACTGGTACTATAGATTAGGACTAGGTGTTATACAGACTGGTACTATAGATTAGGGTTAGGTGTTATTGTCTCACCATGCAGGACAGACTGGTAATATAGATTAGGACTAGGTGTTATATAGACTGGTAATATAGATTAGGACTAGGTGTTATAATCTCACCATGCAGGACAGACTGGTACTATAGATTAGGGGTAGGTGTTATACAGACTGGTACTATAGATTAGGGTTAGGTGTTATAATCTCACCATGCAGGACAGACTGGTGCTATAGATTAGGACTAGGTGTTATATAGACTGGTAATATAGATTAGGACTAGGTGTTATAATCTCACCATGCAGGACAGACTGGTGCTATAGATTAGGACTAGGTGTTATACAGACTAGTACCATAGATTGGGTTAGGTGTTATACAGACTGGTACTATAGATTAGGGTTAGGTGTTATTGTCTCACCATGCAGGACAGACTGGTAATATAGATTAGGACTAGGTGTTATAATCTCACCATGCAGGACAGACTGGTGCTATAGATTAGGGCTAGGTGTTATATAGACTGGTTCTATAGATTAGGGCTAGGTGTTATACAGACTGGTACTATAGATTAGGGTTAGGTGTTATACAGACTGGTACTATAGATTAGGGTTAGGTGTTATACAGACTGGTACTATAGATTAGGGTTAGGTGTTATATAGACTGGTGCTATAGATTGGACTAGGTGTTAAACAGACTGGTGCTATAGATTAGGACTAGGTGTTAAACAGACTGGCACTATAGATTAGGGCTAGGTGTTATTGTCTCACCATGCAGGGCAGACTGGTGCTATAGATTAGGACTAGGTGTTATACAGACTGGTGCTATAGATTAGGACTAGGTGTTATTGTCTCACCATGCAGGACAGACTGGTGCTATAGATTAGGACTAGGTGTTATACAGACTGGTACTATAGATTAGGACTAGGTGTTATATAGACTGGTGCTATAGATTAGGGCTAGGTGTTATATAGACTGGTGCTATAGATTAGGACTAGGTGTTATACAGACTGGTGCTATAGATTAGGACTAGGTGTTAAACAGACTGGTAATATAGATTAGGACTAGGTGTTATTGTCTCACAATGCAGGACAGACTGGTGCTATAGATTAGGGCTAGGTGTTATACAGACTGGTGCTATAGATTAGGACTAGGTGTTATACAGACTGGTGCTATAGATTAGGACTAGGTGTTATACAGACTGGTGCTATAGATTAGGACTAGGTGTTATATAGACTGGTACTATAGATTAGGGCTAGGTGTTATATAGACTGGTACTATAGATTAGGACTAGGTGTTATACAGACTGGTGCTATAGATTAGGGCTAGGTGTTATACAGACTGGTGCTATAGATTAGGGCTAGGTGTTATATAGACTGGTACTATAGATTAGGACTAGGTGTTATACAGACTGGTAATATAGATTAGGACTAGGTGTTATACAGACTGGTGCTATAGATTAGGACTAGGTGTTATACAGACTGGTGCTATAGATTAGGGCTAGGTGTTATACAGACTGGTGCTATAGATTAGGACTAGGTGTTATACAGACTGGTGCTATAGATTAGGGCTAGGTGTTATACAGACTGGTGCTATAGATTAGGACTAGGTGTTATACAGACTGGTGCTATAGATTAGGGCTAGGTGTTAAGCAGACTGGTGCTATAGATTAGGACTAGGTGTTATACAGACTGGTACTATAGATTAGGACTAGGTGTTAAACAGACTGGTAATATAGATTAGGGCTAGGTGTTATATAGACTAGTACTATAGATTAGGGCTAGGTGTTATATAGACTGGTACTATAGATTAGGGCTAGGTGTAATATAGACTGGTGCTATAGATTAGGGCTAGGTGTTATATAGACTGGTACTATAGATTAGGACTAGGTGTTATATAGACTGGTACTATAGATTAGGGCTAGGTGTTATATAAACTGGTACTATAGATTAGGACTAGGTGTTATACAGACTGGCACTATAGATTAGGACTAGGTGTTATTGTCTCACCATGCAGGACAGACTGGTAATATAGATTAGGGCTAGGTGTTAAACAGACTGGCACTATAGATTAGGACTAGGTGTTATTGTCTCACCATGCAGGACAGACTGGTAATATAGATTAGGACTAGGTGTTATAATCTCACCATGCAGGACAGACTGGTACTATAGATTAGGATTAGGTGTTATATAGAATGGTACTATAGATTAGGGCTGTGTTATATAGACTGGTACTATAGATTAGGGTTAGGTGTTATTGTCTCACCATGCAGGACAGACTGGTACTATAGATTAGGGCTAGGTGTTATACAGACTGGTACTATAGATTAGGACTAGGTGTTATTGTCTCACCATGCAGGACAGACTGGTGCTATAGATTAGGGCTAGGTGTTATACAGACTGGTACTATAGATTAGGACTAGGTGTTATTGTCTCACCATGCAGGACAGACTGGTGCTATAGATTAGGACTAGGTGTTATACAGACTGGTACTATAGATTAGGGTTAGGTGTTATATAGACTGGTACTATAGATTAGGACTAGGTGTTATACAGACTGGCACTATAGATTAGGACTAGGTGTTATTGTCTCACCATGCAGGACAGACTGGTACTATAGATTAGGGCTAGGTGTTATACAGACTGGTACTATAGATTAGGACTAGGTGTTATACAGACTGGTACTATAGATTAGGACTAGGTGTTATTGTCTCACCATGCAGGACAGACTGGTGCTATAGATTAGGACTAGGTGTTATTGTCTCACCATGCAGGACAGACTGGTGCTATAGATTAGGACTAGGTGTTATTGTCTCACCATGCAGGACAGACTGGTGCTATAGATTAGGACTAGGTGTTATTGTCTCACCATGCAGGACAGACTGGTGCTATAGATTAGGGGTAGGTGTTATACAGACTGGTGCTATAGATTAGGACTAGGTGTTATTGTCTCACCATGCAGGACAGACTGGTGCTATAGATTAGGACTAGGTGTTATTGTCTCACCATGCAGGACAGACTGGTGCTATAGATTAGGACTAGGTGTTATTGTCTCACCATGCAGGACAGACTGGTACTATAGATTAGGACTAGGTGTTATTGTCTCACCATGCAGGACAGACTGGTGCAGGCTCCAGTAGATACTGAGGCAGTTCTTCTCTCTCTTCATGCCTCGTTTACACTGGCAGCCGTGCAGCGGGGAGGACAGCAGGGCCGTGACTGCGTTCTCACACTGGTTCCTGGCCCCAGGGCCCAGCTTCACACTGCCGTCCCCCGCCACACACTGTCTCAGCGTCCGCAGACGAGGGCTGCACCCATCATCACTGGAGCAGGTGTCCCCAGCCTGTAGACAGTCTCTGTCCCTCACCGCAGACACAAATAGGGGGAGCCCTGGGGAAAATAGAAACAGCAGTGGTTAGAGGTCAGGGGTTAGAGTTAGAGGTCTGGGTTAGGGGTTAGGGTTAGAGGTCAGGGGTTATGGTTAGAGGTAAGGGATTAGAGGTCAGGGGTTAGGGTTAGAGGTTTGGTTTAGAGGTCACGGGTTAGAGTTAGAGGTCAGGGTTAGGGATCAGGGATTATGGTTAGATGTCAGGGGTTAGAGTTCAGGGGTTAGGGTTAGAGGTAAGGGGTTAGAGGTCAGGGGTTGGGGTTATAGGTCAGGGGTTATGGTTAGAGTTCAGGGGTTAGAGGTCAGGGGTTACTGGTTATGGTTAGAGGTCAGGGTTTAGGGTTAGGACTAGTTTATGATATGTCATCTTTTAGAATGCAGTATAACAGCAGGGGTCAGGAACAGGTCAGTATAACAGCAGGGGTCAGGAACAGGTCAGGATAACAGCAGGGTCAGGAACAGGTCAGTATAACAGCTGGGGTCAGGAAGAGGTCAGTATAACAGCAGGGGTCAGGAACAGGTCAGTATAACAGCAGGGGTCAGGAACAGGTCAGTTTAACAGCTGGGGTCAGGAAGAGGTCAGTATAACAGCAGGGCTCAGGAACAGGTCAGTATAACAGCAGGGGTCAGGAACAGGTCAGTATAACAGCAGGGCTCAGGAACAGGTCAGTATAACAGCAGGGCTCAGGAACAGGTCAGTATAACAGCAGGGGTCAGGAACAGGTCAGTATAACAGCAGGGGTCAGGATCCGGTCAGTATAAGAGCTGGGGTCAGGAAGAGGACAGAATGACACAGAGTAGAATAGAACAGCCCTGAAACAGAGACCCTACACAGACGTTGTGCCCCAGAAGAGGAAAGAACTGATCCCAGCCATGAAAGCTGCCAGAGCACGTGAGGACATTGTTTACATCTGCTATGACAGGCTCATTGTCCAACCTCCCTCCCGGAAGCCTGGAAGGGATGAGAGAGCCAAGCCTGTGGGTTCGTAGCTTTTATTTTTACCTTTATTTAACTAGGCAAGTCAGTTAAGAACAAGCTTCAACCCCACAGCACACACACACACACACACACACACACACACACACACCAACTGATTAATGGGCTACTGAATGTATGTATTTGTTATCTTCTTTGTTTGTCTTTTCCATATTATGTCTATTTATTACAAACTTCCCAGGAAATGTCTGAAAATAGCCCATATTTATATATGTAGCCTTAGAAATCAGATTGCTAACATCAGATAACATTCATATATTAGCCATTTCTGAGACTCACTTAGATAATTCATTTGATGATACAGCAGTAGAAATACAAGGATATACATCTATAGAAGAGACAGGAATGTTTATAGGGGAGGTGTTACTGTATATATTCAGTCATATCCCTGTAATGTTTATAGGGGAGGTGTTGCTGTATATATTCAGTCATATCCCTGTAATGTTTATAGGGGAGGTGTTACTGTATATATTCAGTCATATCCCTGTAATGTTTATAGGGGAGGTGTTGCTGTCTATATTCAGTCATATCCCTGTAATGTTTATAGGGGAGGTGTTGCTGTATATATTCAGTCATATCCCTGTAATGTTTATAGGGGAGGTGTTGCTGTATATATTCAGAGCCATATCCCTGTAATGTTTATAGGGGAGGTGTTGTAAATATTCAGAGCCATATCCCTGTAATGTTTATATGGGAGGTGTTGTATATATTCAGAGCCATATCCCTGTAATGTTTATATGGGAGGTGTTGTATATATTCAGAGCCATATCCCTGTAATGTTTATAGGGGAGGTGTTGTATATATTCAGAGCCATATCCCTGTAATGTTTATAGGGAGGTGTTGTAAATATTCAGAGCCATATCCCTGTAATGTTTATATGGGAGGTGTTGTATATATTCAGAGCCATATCCCTGTAATGTTTATATGGGAGGTGTTGTATATATTCAGAGCCATATCCCTGTAATGTTTATAGGGGAGGTGTTGTATATATTCAGAGCCATATCCCTGTAATGTTTATAGGGGAGGTGTTGTAAATATTCAGAGCCATATCCCTGTATGTTTATATGGGAGGTGTTGTATATATTCAGAGCCATATCCCTGTAATGTTTATATGGGAGGTGTTGTATATATTCAGAGCCATATCCCTGTAATGTTTATATGGGAGGTGTTGTATATATTCAGAGCCATATCCCTGTAATGTTTATAGGGGAGGTGTTGTATATATTCAGAGCCATATCCCTGTAATGTTTATATGGGAGGTGTTGTATATATTCAGAGCCATATCCCTGTAATGCTTATAGGGGAGGTGTTGTATATATTCAGAGCCATATCCCTGTAATGTTTATATGGGAGGTGTTGTATATATTCAGAGCCATATCCCTGTAATGTTTATATGGGAGGTGTTGTATATATTCAGAGCCATATCCCTGTAATGTTTATATGGGAGGTGTTGTATATATTCAGAGCCATATCCCTGTAATGTTTATATGGGAGGTGTTGTATATATTCAGAGCCATATCCCTGTAATGTTTATATGGGAGGTGTTGTATATATTCAGAGCCATATCCCTGTAATGTTTATATGGGAGGTGTTGTATATATTCAGAGCCATATCCCTGTAATGTTTATATGGGAGGTGTTGTATATAGTCAGAGCCATATCCCTGTAATGTTTATATGGGAGGTGTTGTATATATTCAGAGCCATATCCCTGTAATGTTTATATGGGAGGTGTTGTATATAGTCAGAGTCATATCCCTGTAATGTTTATAGGGGAGGTGTTGTATATATTCAGAGTCATATCCCTGTAATGTTTATAGGGGAGGTGTTGTATATATTCAGAGCCATATCCCTGTAATGTTTAGAGAAGATCTTAAGTGTTATTGAAGTGTTGTGGTGGCAGGTTCAATTGGCACATCTAAAGCCTTTTATTTGGGGGTGTTGCTGTAGGCCACCAAGTGCTAATAGTCAGTATCTAAATAATATGTGTGAAATGCTTGATAGTCTATGTGATGTAAACAGAAAGGTCTACTTTCTTGGTGACCTGAAAATTGACTGGTTTTCATCAAGCTGTCCGCTCAAGAGGAAGCTTCTCACTGTAACCAGTGTCTGTAATCTGGTTCAGGTTATTAATCAACCCGCTCAACAGGAAGCTTCACTGTAACCAGTGTCTGTAATCTGGTTCAGGTTATTAACTTCTTGGATATAGGGGGCGCTCTTTTAATTTATGGATTAAAAAACGTGCCCGTTTTAAGCGCAATATTTTGTCACGAAAAGATGCTTGACTATGCATATAATTGGCAGCTTTGGAAAGAAAACACTCTAACGTTTCCAAAACTGCAAATATATTATCTGTGAGTGCCACAGAACTCATGCTACAGGCGAAACCAAGATGAAACTTCAACCAGGAAATGGGCAGAATTTTTGAGGCTCTGTTTTCCATTGTCTCCTTATATGGCTGTGAATGCGCTGGGAATGAGCCTGCCCTTTCTATCGTTTCTCCAAGGTGTCTGCAGCATTGTGACGTATTTGTAGGCATATCATTGGAAGATTGGCCATAAGAGACTACATTTACCAGGGGTCCGCCCGGTGTCCTTGGTCTAAATTGGTGCGTAATCTACAAGCTGCATGCACGCAGACATCCAGTGATTGAGAGGAGAGAGGAGGCTTTCAACGAACAATATATCATGAAGAGATATGTGAAAAACACCTTGAGGATTGATTCTAAACAACGTTTACCATGTTTCAGTCGATATTATGGAGTTAATTTGGAAAAAAGTTCGGCGTTTTGATGACTGATTTTTCGTATTTTTTTGGTAGCCAAACGTGACGCACCAAACGGAGCGATTTCTCCTAAACAAATCATCTTTCAGGAAAAACTGAGCATTTGCTATCTAACTGAGAGTCTCCTCATTGAAAACATCTGAAGTTCTTCAAAGGTAAATGATTTTATTTGAATGATTTTCTGGTTTTTGTGAAAATGTTGTCTGCTGATGCTAACGCTAAATGCTACACTAGCTGCGCTAGCTGTTACACAAATGCTTGTTTTGCTATGGTTGAGAAGCATATTTTGAAAATCTGAGATGACAGTGTTGTTAACAAAAGGCTAAGCTTGAGAGCTAGCATATTAATTTCATTTCATTTGCGATTTTCATGAATAGTTATGGTAATGAGGTTGAGGCTGTATTCACGATCCCGGATCCGGGATGGCTCGACGCAAGAAGTTAATCCACCTACCAGGGTGTTTACAAACACTACAGGAACAAGATCATCCACATGTATTTATCACATGTTTACTAATCCTGTAGAACTTTGTTCTGAAGCTGTATCCATTTCCATTGGATGCAGTGATCACAACAAAATAGTATTAAATATTATAAGAGATCATAGAAAAGATTTAACTGTGACTCTTATGCTCTGACGCTCGTCAGATGTGAAATGCTGAATACAAGCCCTTAACCTTACTGTGAAATGCTGAATACAAGCCCTTAACCTTACCGTGAAATGCTGAATACAAGCCTTAACCTTACCGTGAAATGCTGAATACAAGCCCTTAACCTTACCGTGAAATGCTGAATTCAAGCCCTTAACCTTACCGTGAAATGCTGAATACAAGCCCTTAACCTTACCGTGAAATTCTGAATACAAGCCTTAACCTTACCGTGAAATGCTGAATACAAGCCCTTAACCAACAGGTGGAGACCTTACCGTGAAATGCTGAATACAAGCCCGTAAACAACAGGTGGAGACCTTACCGTGAAATAGATGGTGGTGTAGATGAGGCTGGGTCTAGTCATGTTATGGATGAGGCTGGGTCTAGTCATGTTATGGATGAAGCTGGGTCTAGTCATGTTATAGATGAGGCTGGGTCTAGTCATGTTATAGATGAGGCTGGGTCTAGTCATGTCTAGTCATGTTATAGATGAGACTGGGTCTAGTCATGTTATAGATGAGGCTGGGTCTAGTCATGTTATAGATGAGACTGGGTCTAGTCATGTTATAGATGAGGCTGGGTCTAGTCATGTTATAGATGAGACTGGGTCTAGTCATGTTATAGATGAGGCTGGGTCTAGTCATGTTATAGATGAGGCTGGGTCTAGTCATGTTATAGATGAGACTGGGTCTAGTCATGTTATAGATGAGACTGGGTCTAGTCATGTTATAGATGAGACTGGGTCTAGTCATGTTATAGATGAGGCTGGGTCTAGTCATGTTATAGATGAGGCTGGGTCTAGTCATGTTATAGATGAGGCTGGGTCTAGTCATGTCTAGTCATGTTATAGATGAGGCTGGGTCTAGTCATGTCTAGTCATGTTATAGATGAGACTGGGTCTAGTCATGTTATAGATGAGGCTGGGTCTAGTCATGTCTAGTCATGTTATAGATGAGGCTGTGTCTAGTCATGTTATAGATGAGGCTGGGTCTAGTCATGTTATAGATGAGACTGGGTCTAGTCATGTTATAGATGAGGCTGGGTCTAGTCATGTTATAGATGAGGCTGGGTCTAGTCATGTCTAGTCATGTTATAGATGAGGCTGGGTCTAGTCATGTTATAGATGAGACTGGGTCTAGTCATGTTATAGATGAGACTGGGTCTAGTCATGTTATAGATGAGACTGGGTCTAGTCATGTTATAGATGAGGCTGGGTCTAGTCATGTCTAGTCATGTTATAGATGAGGCTGGGTCTAGTCATGTCTAGTCATGTTATAGATGAGACTGGGTCTAGTCATGCTATAGATGAGACTGGGTCTAGTCATGTCTAGTCATGTTATAGATGAGGCTGGGTCTAGTCATGTTATAGATGAGACTGGGTCTAGTCATGTTATAGATGAGGCTGGGTCTAGTCATGTTATAGATGAGGCTGGGTCTAGTCATGTTATAGATGAGGCTGGGTCTAGTCATGTTATAGATGAGACTGGGTCTAGTCATGTTATAGATGAGACTGGGTCTAGTCATGTTATAGATGAGACTGGGTCTAGTCATGTTATAGATGAGACTGGATCTAGTCATGTTATAGATGAGACTGGGTCTAGTCATGTTATAGATGAGGCTGGGTCTAGTCATGTCTAGTCATGTTATAGATGAGGCTGGGTCTAGTCATGTTATAGATGAGGCTGAGTCTAGTCATGTTATAGATGAGACTGGGTCTAATCATGTTATAGATGAGACTGGGTCTAGTCATGTTATAGATGAGGCTGGGTCTAGTCATGTTATAGATGAGACTGGGTCTAGTCATGTTATAGAGGAGGCTGGGTCTAGTCATGTCTAGTCATGTTATAGATGAGGCTGGGTCTAGTCATGTTATAGATGAGGCTGAGTCTAGTCATGTTATAGATGAGACTGGGTCTAGTCATGTTATAGATGAGGCTGGGTCTAGTCATGTTATAGATGAGACTGGGTCTAGTCATGTTATAGATGAGACTGGGTCTAGTCATGTTATAGATGAGATTGGGTCTAGATTTTCAAAAGGTTAGTGATTAATTTTATCTCTAATCCTGCTTTTGTGACTCTATCTTTGGCTGGTGTTTTTTTTAAATTTGGTGGTGGTCTAACATAAATATATGTTGTGTTTTCGCTGTAAAACATTTTAAAAATTGGACACGATGGGTAGATGAACAAGATGTTTATCTTTCATTTGCTGTATTGGACTTGTTAATGTGTGAAAGTTAAATATTTCTAAAGAATATTTTTTAAATTCCCTGTGCCACCTTTTCAGCTGAATGGGGGGGGGGGAATTCCCCTAGGGGATCGCCTTGCCATAACAGGTTTTAACCTCTCTAGGGTACGTGGGATGGTAGCGTCCCACCTGTCAGCAGCCAGTGAAACTGCAGGGCGCCAAATTCAAAACAACAGAAATCCCATAATTAAAATTCCTAAAACATACAAATATTTAACACCATTTTAAAGATATACTGTACTTGTTGTAAATCCAGCCACAGTGTCTGATTTCAAAAAGGCTTTATGACGAATGCAAACCAAACAATTATGTTAGGTCAGAGCCAAGTCACAGAAAAACAGCCAAAGAGAGGAGTCACAAAAATCTGAAATATAGCTGCTGGCAGACCTCTGACTCATTCCCCTCTCATTCGGCCCCACTTCACAGTAGAAGCATCAAAAACGTTTCTAAAGACTGATGACATCTAGTGGAAGCCGTAGGGAGTGTAACATGACCCCATAGACGCTGTGTATTCGAAGAGTCGAAAAACTACAAACCTCAGATTTCCCACCTCCTGGTTTTTGCCTGCCATATGAGTTCTGTCATACTCACAGACATCATTCAAACAGTTTTAGAAACTTGAGTGTTTTCTATCCAAATCGACTAATTATATGCATATTCTAGCTTTTATGGCAGAGTAGTTTTCATCGAAAATTCCCAATGCTGCCCCTTACCCTAGAGAAGTTAATGAACAGCATTCTCACATAGGTGTTCCTTTCGTCCAGGTGGTAAAGGGCAGTGTGGAGTGCGATTGAGATTGTGTCTTCTGTGGATCTGTTGGGGCGGTACGCAAATTGGAGTGTGTGTTTCTGGCATGATGGGGTTGTGAGCCATGACCAGCCTTTCAAAGTACTTTATGGCTACAGATGTGAGTGCTACGGGGCGGCAATCATTTAGGAAAGTTACCTTCACTTTCTTGGGCACAGGGACTATGGTCTGTTTGAAACATGTCGGTATTACAGACTCAGCCAGGGAGAAGCTGAAAATGTCAGTGAAGAAACTTGCCTCTTTCTCTGTGCATGCTTTGAGTACACGTACTTGTAATCCGTCTGGCCCTGTGGCTTTGTGAATGTTGACCTGTTTAAAGGACTTTCCCACATTGGCTACGGAGAGCCTGATCACACAGTCATCCAAAACAGCTGGTGCTCTCATGCATGCTTCAGTGTTGCTTGCCTCGAAGCGAGCATAAAAGGCATTTAGCTTGTCTGGTGGGCTCGTGTCACTAGGCAGCTCGTGGCTGGGTCTCCCTTTGTAGTCAGAAATAGTTTTCAAGCCCTGCCACATCCGACGAGCATCAGAGCCGGTGTAGTAAGATTCAGTCTTAGTCCTGTATTGATGCTTTACCTGTTTGATGGTTCGTCTGAGGGCATAGCGGAATTTCTTATAAGCGTCCGGATTAGTGTCCCGCTCCTTGAAAGCATCAGCTCCACTATGGGGTGGCAAAGTCTAATAATGAGGCCCAGTGAAGTCAAACACGTAATTTTCCTTTGTTCATATTTATTTCCAAACTATGAGGTTGAATCTTCATGGTACATGAATGGTACAGCTACATGGATAACAGACATCTATCATGGTACAGCTACATGGATAACAGACATCTATCATGGTACAGCTACATGGATAACAGACATCTATCATGGTACAGCTACATGGATAACAGACAGGCATCTATCATGGTACAGCTACATGGATAACAGGCATCTATCATGGTACAGCTACATGGATAACAGACAGACATCTATCATGGTACAGCTACATGGATAACAGACAGACATCTATCATGGTACAGCTACATAGATAACAGACAGACATCTATCAAGGTACAGCTACATGGATAACAGACATATATCATGGTACAGCTACATGGATAACAGACAGACATATATCATGGTACAGCTACATGGATAACAGACATCAATCATGGTACAGCTACATGGATAACAGGCATCTATCCAGGTACAGCTACATGGATAACACACATATATCATGGTACAGCTACATGGATAACAGACATATCATGGTACAGCTACATGGATAACAGGCATCTATCATTGTACAGCTACATAGATAACAGACAGACATATATCATGGTACAGCTACATGGATAACAGACAGCCATCTATCATGGTACAGCTACATGGATAACAGACAGACATCTATCATGGTACAGCTACATAGATAACAGACAGACATCTATCATGGTACAGCTACATGGATAACAGACATATATCATGGTACAGCTACATGGATAACAGACATCTATCAAGGTACAGCTACATAGATAACAGAGAGACATCTATCATGGTACAGCTACATGGATAACAGACAGACATCTATCACGGTACAGCTACATGGATAACAGACAGACATCTATCACGGTACAGCTACATGGATAACAGACAGACATCTATCATTGTACAGCTACATGGATAACAGACATATATCATGGTACAGCTACATAGATAACAGACATCTATCATGGTACAGCTACATGGATAACAGACATCTATCATGGTACAGCTACATAGATAACAGACATCTATCATGGTACAGCTACATGGATAACAGACAGACATCTATCATGGTACAGCTACATGGGTAACATACATCTATCATGGTACAGCTACATGGATAACAGACATCTATCATGGTATAGCTACATGGATAACATACATCTATCATGGTACAGCTACATGGTTAACAGACATCTATCATGGTACAGCTACATGGATAACAGACAGACATCTATCATGGTACAGCTACATAGATAACAGACATCTATGATGGTACAGATACATGGATAACAGACATCTATCATGGTACAGCTACATAGATAACAGACAGATATCTATTATGGTACAGCTACATGGATAACAGACAGACACCTATCATGGTACAGCTACATGGATAACAGACATCTATCATGGTACAGCTACATAGATAACAGACATCTATCATGGTACAGCTACATGGATAACAGACATCTATCATGGTACAGCTACATGGATAACAGACAGACATCTATCATGGTACAGCTACATAGATAACAGACATCTATCATGGTACAGCTACATGGATAACAGACATCTATCAAGGTACAGCTACATAGATAACAGACAGACATCTATCATGGTACAGCTACATAGATAACAGACATCTATCATGGTACAGCTACATGGATAAGAGACATCTATCATGGTACAGCTACATAGATAACAGACAGACATCTATCATGGTACAGCTACATAGATAACAGACATCTATCATGGTACAGCTACATGGATAACAGACAGACATCTATCATGGTACAGCTACATAGATAACAGACATCTATCATGGTACAGCTACATGGATAACAGACATCTATCATGGTACAGCTACATGGATAACAGACATCTATCATGGTACAGCTACATAGATAACAGACATCTATCATGGTACAGCTACATGGATAACAGACATCTATCATGGTACAGCTACATGGATAACAGACATCTATCAATGTACAGCTACATGGATAACAGACATCTATCATGGTACAGCTACATGGGTAACAGACATCTATCATGGTACAGCTACATGGATAACAGACATCTATCATGGTTCAGACATACACTATCGTTCAAAAGTTTGGGGTCACTTAGAAATGTCCTAGTTTTGAAATTCAAGTTTTTTTTAAATCCATTAAAATAACATCAAATTGATCAGAAATACAGTGTAGACATTGTTAATGTTGTAAATGACTGTTGTAGCTGGAAATGGCAGATTTTGTATGGAATATCTACATAGGCGTACAGAGGCCCATTATCAGCAACCATCACTCCTGTGTTTCAATGGTACGTTGTGTTAGCTAATCCAAGTTTATTATTTTAAAAGGCTAATTGATCATTAGAAAACCCTTTGCAATTATATTAGCACAGCTGAAAACTGTTGTGTTGATTAAAGAAGCAATAAAACTGGCCTTCTTTAGACTAGTTGAGTATCTGGAGCATCAGCATTTGAGGGTTCGATTACAGGCTCAAAATGGCCAGAAACAAAGAACTTTCTTCTGAGACGCATCAGTCTTTTCTTGTTCTGAGAAATGAAGGCTATTCCATGCGAGAATTTGACAAGAAACTGAAGATCTCGTACAACTTCCTTCCTAGAACAGCACAAACGGGTCTAACTAGAATAGAAAGAGGAGTGGGACGCCCCGTGCACAACTGAGCAAGAGGACAAGTATATTATAGTGTCTAGTTTGAGAAACAGACGCCTCACAAGTCCTCAAATGGCAGCTTCATTAAATAGTACCCGCAAAACACCAGTCTCAACGTCAACAGTGAAGAGGCGACTCCGTGATGCTGGCCTTTCTGTCCAGTGTCTGTGTTATTTTTTTCCATCTTAATCTTTTCTTTTTATTGGCCAGTCTGAGATTAGGCTTTTTTCTTTGCAACTCTGCCTTTTCGTTTCGTCAACATGAAGGAGAGGAGGATGGCATCGGTGCTCCTCTACAACTAGGGAGTCAACATGAAGGAGAGGAGGATGGCATCGGTGCTCCTCTACAACTAGGGAGTCAACATGAAGGAGAGGAGGATGGCATCGGTGCTCCTCTACAACTAGGGAGTCAACATGTTTTTCTACTTGAACAAACACGCACGCACGCACACACACACACACACACACACACACACACACACACACACACACACACACACACACACACACACACACACACACACACACACACACACACACACACACACACACACACAAATCAGAACCATGGACAGCCACATCATATTTATCTTACGTTGACTGAGCTAAATAGTTTTTGGTATCTTTTAGTTGTCACTGTATTAAACTAAGCAGAGGTGATTTTATATTGAAATGGTGTTGAAATAGTGGAGGCAGCTCCTGTTTTCTACTTTCTCCGTGGTTCTAAATCAATAGTTGTTTCGTGTCGGAAACCCCCAACCAGGTAACTATCTGCTACTAGCTGTAGGTCATGTAACTATAGTTACTAGATGTAGGTCATGTAACTATAGTTACTAGATGTAGGTCATGTAACTATAGTTACTAGCTGTAGGTCATGTAACTATAGTTACTAGCTGTAGGTCATGTAACTATAGTTACTAGCTGTAGGTCATGTAACTATAGTTACTAGCTGTAGGTCATGTAACTATAGTTAAGAGCTGTAGGTCATGTAACTATAGTTACTAGCTGTAGGTCATGTAACTATAGTTACTAGCTGTAGGTCATGTAACTATAGTTACTAGCTGTAGGTCATGTAACTATAGTTACTAGCTGTAGGTCATGTAACTATAGTTACTAGCTGTAGGTCATGTAACTATAGTTACTAGCTGTAGGTCATGTAACTATAGTTACTAGCTGTAGGTCATGTAACTATAGTTACTAGCTGTAGGTCATGTAACTATAGTTACTAGCTGTAGGTCATGTAACTATAGTTACTAGCTGTAGGTCATGTAACTATAGTTACTAGCTGTAGGTCATGTAACTATAGTTACTAGTTGTAGGTCATGTAACTATCTGTTACTAGCTGTAGGTCATGTAACTATAGTTACTAGTTGTAGGTCATGTAACTATCTGTTACTAGCTGTAGGTCATGTAACTATCTGTTACTCTACATGGTTGAATTTACTCTGTCTTCTTATTGTCTCTGCCTTTAGGCCTCTATATCACAGTCACAAGGCATATGAACCAACAGGTGATAGAGCAAACAATGCAATTATTACAACACATAGAGCTTCCCCAGTGATTTTACCCACGCACCGCTACTGCTAACAACTGACAACAAGAACCAAACAGTTTTTAAAATGGGTTCTGAAAGGCATCCATTGAGGTGCCTACTGCCTGGGTGCTGGCCAAGCAAAAATGGAACTGATGACAGCTTTGCACACTCTTGATATTCTCTCAACCATCTTCACCTGGAATGCTTTTCTAACAGTCTTGAAAACGTTCCCACATATGCTGAGCACTTGTTGGCTGCTTTTCCTTCACTCTGCAGTCCAACTCATGAGGTCGGATGATTGTGGAGGCCGGGTCATGTGATGCAGCACACCGTCACTACCCTTCTTGGTCAAATAGCCCTTACACAGCCTGGAGGTGTGTTGGGTCATTGTCCTATTGAAAAACAAATATGTGGAAACTCCTTCAAAACTGTTGGAAAGGCATTCCAGGTGAAGCTGGTTGAGAGAATGCCAAGAACGTGCAAAGCTGTCATCTAGGCAAAGGGTGGCTACTTTGGAAAATCTCAAATATGAAATTTGTTTGAATTTGTTTGGTTTGAACTTTTTTGGTGAGTATATTATTCCATATGTGTTATTTCATAGTTTTGATGTCTTCAGTATTAGTCTACAATGTAGAAAATAGTACAAATAAAGAAAAACTATTGAATAATTAAGTATGTTCAAACTTTTGACTGGTAGTGTATGTATATAATTAGTTGATTAAAATATTGAATTTGGCCTTTACTACTACAGCCCATAGAAACACATTTTATTATGTTACTTTGATTGACGCAGCATCATTAAACTATTAAGGATTATTAATGACTGAGGACGGATCAATAACATTGTAGTCACAAGGATTATTAATGACTGAGGACGGATCAACAACATTGTAGTCACAAGGATTATTAATACTAACCTAATTGACAGAGCAAAAATAAGGAAGCCTGTACAGGACAAAACATGTTCCAAAACATGCATCCTGTTTGCAATATGGCACTAAAGTAAAACAGCCAACAAATGTGGAGAAGAAATTCACTTTCTGTCCTGAATACAAAGTGTTGTGTTTATGGCAAATCCAATACAACCACATTGCAGAATTCCAGACTTTATACGTTTAAGCATAGTGGTGGCTGCATCATGTTCCGGGTATGCTTGTAATCGATAAGGACTAGGGAGTTTTTTACTATACAAATAAAAATGGAATAGAGTTAAGCACAGGCAAAATCCTAGAGGAAAACCTGGTTCAGTCTGCTTTCCAACAGACACTGGGAGACACATTCACCTTTCAGCAGGACAATAACCTAAAACACAAGGCCAAATATATACTGGAGTTGGTTACCAAGAAGACGTAGAATGTTTCTGAGTTAGTTACAGTTTTCCACTTCTGTAATCGCTGCCAAAGGTGATTCTAACATGTATTTACTCAGGGGTGCGAATACATGCAGCGGGCTCCCAAAACACTGGCACCCCTGACTGGCAACGCACAAACAATACGCACAAACAATACGCACAAACAATACGCACAAACAATACGCACAAACAATACGCACAAACAATACGCACAAACAATACGCACAAACAATACGCACAAACAATATGCACAAACAATACGCACAAACAATACGCACAAACAATACGCACAAACAATACGCACAAACAATACGCACAAACAATACGCACAAACAATACGCACAAACAATACGCACAAACAATACGCACAAACAATACGCACAAACAATACGCACAAACAATACGCACAAACAATACGCACAAACAATACGCACAAACAATACGCACAAACAATACGCACAAACAATATGCACAAACAATACGCACAAACAATACGCACAAACAATACGCACAAACAATACGCACAAACAATACGCACAAACAATACGCACAAACAATACGCACAAACAATACGCACAAACAATACGCACAAACAAATATAAACAATATAATTATAGAGATAAACTCAAAACGTGAGAAATACTGTACTATATTAATGTTTCAATGGAAGCCTGTACAGGCTTCCTTATTTTTGCTCTGTCAATTAGGTTAGTATTAATAATCCTTGTGACTACAATGTTGTTGATCCGTGGATGTTATTGATCCGTCAATGGAACCCACCAAAATCATACAATTATTTAATACCAAATACATTTCACCAAAATCAAGGTTTCATCATTATTGGCACTCCTCATTTAGTACTTAGTGCCAAGGATAACAGCGTGGAGTCTTTTCCTGTAATGTTTGACAAGGTTAAGGAACACATTTGGAGGGATTTTGGACCATTCCTCTATGCAGATCCTTTCAAGATCCTTCACATTCTTGGGTTTGTGCTTATCAACTGCCCTCTTCCACTCAGCCCAAAAGGTTTTCCATTGGATTGAGGTCAGGTGACTGAGATGGCCATGGCAGAACATTGATTTAGTTGTGACAGAACCATTTCTGTGTGGATCTTAAGGTATGTTTTGGGTCATTGTCTTGTTGGAAAGTCAGCCAAGTCCCAGCCTTCTGGCAGCCTTCTGGCAGAGGCAACCAGATTGTCAACCAAGATTTCCTGATGCTTGGTGGAATTCATTATGCCATCACTTAACCAGTGCCTCTGGACGTCTGGAATTAAAACAGCCCCAAAACATCACTGACCCCCCTCCATATTTCCCCGTGGGTATGAGGTGCCTCTGGACGTCTGGAATTAAAACAGCCCCAAAACATCACTGACCCCCCTCCATATTTCCCCGTGGGTATGAGGTGCCTCTGGACCTCTGGAATTAAAACAGCCCCAAAACATCACTGACCCCCTCCATATTTCCCCGTGGGTATGAGGTGCCTCTGGACCTCTGGAATTAAAACAGCCCCAAAACATCACTGACCCCCCTCCATATTTCCCCGTGGGTATGAGGTGCCTCTGGACTGCTGTATCTGACTAAAACGTTCCATTTTGGTCTCATCTGACCAGAGCACCTTCCTCCAGTCATAATTTAAATGACGTTTGGCAAACTCCCAGCGCTTTGTGTCTGTGTATTGGGGTCATTAAGGTCTTTCTTCTGGCAACCCTTCCAAAGAGCCTGTGGTTGTGGAGGTGGCGTCTGGCCTGCAATTCTTTCACAGTGATTCTTGGGGATTTTGTTGCTTCTCTCACCATCCTCCTCCCTATCCTGAGGGGCAAAATGTATTTGCGTCCTCTACCCATGAGGTTTTCAACTGTTCCATGTCTTTTGAATGTTTTAATAATTTCCCTGCCAGGGCTCAGTGGTCTATTCAATCATTTGTGGATCTTCTTGTAGCCGTTTTTATACCCTAGTGAAACAGGAAGTGATGTAATGGCTCAATATAGTTCCTTAACACTTAGATAAACTTAAATGAGTAAAATGTCATTCCTGGTTTAATTTTGGTAGATTTTATTTACAATAATTTTTAAGGGTGCCATTAATTGTGAAACCTTGATTTGGAGGACAGATTTTTAATTAAATCAGTAAATGATTTTAGTGTTTTCCATTGAAACAGTAATAAAGTACATTATTTCTCACATGTTGGTATTTTGAGTTTATCTCTATTGTTATATTGAATTTTTCAATACATTTGCAAACATTTCTAAAAACATGTTTGTGTGAGAAAAAAATATATATTTTGGATTGTAACAAGGCTGTAAAATGTTGAATAAGTCAAGGGGTATGAATACTTTCTGATTAACTTTATCCCCCTGACTGCGTGTGAATGACCAGTCCTCTCTCTCTCAGTAGGGGAATCACCTTCAGTCCTCTTCCTCTCAGTAGGGAATGACCTTCAGTCCTCTTCCTCTCAGTAGGGAATGACCTTCAGTCCTCTCTCTCAGTAGGGAATGACCTTCAGTCCTCTCTCTCAGTAGGGAATGAACTTCAGTCCTCTCTCTCAGTAGGGAATGACCTTCAGTCCTCTTCCTCTCAGTAGGGGAATCACCTTCAGTCCTCTTCCTCTCAGTAGGGAATGACCTTCAGTCCTCTTCCTCTCAGTAGGGAATGACCTTCAGTCCTCTCTCTCAGTAGGGGAATCACCTTCAGTCCTCTTCCTCTCAGTAGGGGAATCACCTTCAGTCCTCTCTCAGTAGGGGAATCACCTTCAGTCCTCTTCCTCTCAGTAGGGGAATGACCTTCAGTCCTCTCTCTCAGTAGGGGAATCACCTTCAGTCCTCTTCCTCTCAGTAGGGGAATCACCTTCAGTCCTCTCTCAGTAGGGGAATCACCTTCAGTCCTCTCTCTCAGTAGGGGAATGACCTTCAGTCCTCTCTCTCAGTAGGGGAATCACCTTCAGTCCTCTTCCTCTCAGTAGGGGAATCACCTTCAGTCCTCTCTCTCAGTAGGGGAATCACCTTCAGTCCTCTCTCTCAGTAGGGGAATCACCTTCAGTCCTCTCTCTCAGTAGGGGAATCACCTTCAGTCCTCTCTCAGTAGGGGAATCACCTTCAGTCCTCTCTCTCAGTAGGGGAATGACCTTCAGTCCTCTCTCAGTAGGGGAATCACCTTCAGTCCTCTCTCAGTAGGGGAATCACCTTCAGTCCTCTCTCTCAGTAGGGGAATCACCTTCAGTCCTCTCTCTCAGTAGGGGAATCACCTTCAGTCCTCTCTCTCAGTAGGGGAATCACCTTCAGTCCTCTCTCAGTAGGGGAATCACCTTCAGTCCTCTCTCTCAGTAGGGGAATCACCTTCAGTCCTCTCTCTCAGTAGGGGAATCACCTTCAGTCCTCTCTCTCAGTAGGGGAATCACCTTCAGTCCTCTCTCAGTAGGGGAATCACCTTCAGTCCTCTCTCTCAGTAGGGGAATCACCTTCAGTCCTCTCTCTCAGTAGGGGAATCACCTTCAGTCCTCTCTCTCAGTAGGGGAATCACCTTCAGTCCTCTCTCTCAGTAGGGGAATTGTTTTGTTTGTATTTTATTTTACCTTTATTTAACCAGGCAAGTCAGTTAAGAACACATTCTTTTTTTCAATGACGGCCTAGGAACAGTGGGTTAACTGTCTGTTCAGTGGCAGAACGACAGATTTGTACCTTGTCAGCTTGGGGGTTTGAACTTGCAACCTTCCGGTTATAAGTCCACCGCTCTAACCACTAGGCTACTCTGCCGCCCCATGGATGACCTTCAGTCCTCTCTCAGTAGGGGAATGACCTTCAGTCCTCTCTCAGTAGGGGAATGACCTTCAGTCCTCTCTCTCTGTAGGAGAATGACCTTCAGTCCTCTCTCTCTGTAGGAGAATGACCTTCAGTCCTCTCTCTCAGTAGGTGAATCACCTTCAGTCCTCTCTCAGTAGGTGAATGACCTTCAGTCCTCTCTCAGTAGGTGAATGACCTTCATTCCTCGCTCTCTGTAAGTGAATGACCTTCAGTCCTCTCTCTCTGTAGGTGAATGACCTTCAGTCCTCTCTCTCTGTAGGTGAATGGCCTTCAGTCCTCTCTCAGTATGTGAATGACCTTCAGTCCTCTCTCTCTCAGTATGTGAATGACCTTCAGTCCTCTCTCTCTCTCAGTAGGTGAATGACCTTCAGTCCTCTCTCTCTGTAGGTGAATGACCTTCAGTCCTCTCTCTCTGTAGGTGAATGACCTTCAGTCCTCTCTTTCTGTAGGGGAATCACCTTCAGGCCTCTCTCTCAGTAGGTTAATCACCTTCAGTCCTCTCTCTCTCTCTATAGGTGAATCACCTTCAGTCCTCTCTCTCTGTAGGTTAATCACCTTCAGTCCTCTCTCAGTAGGTCAATCACGTTCAGTCCTCTCTCAGTAGGGGAATGACCTTCAGTCCTCTCTCAGTAGGTCAATCACGTTCAGTCCTCTCTCAGTAGGTGAATCACCTTCAGTCCTCTCTCAGTAGGTGAATCACCTTCAGGCCTCTCTCAGTAGGTGAATCACCTTCAGTCCTCTCTCAGTAGGTGAATCACCTTCAGTCCTCTCTCAGTAGGTGAATCACCTTCAGTCCTCTCTCTCTGTAGGTGAATGACCTTCAGTCCTCTCTCTCAGTAGGTGAATCACCTTCAGTCCTCTCTCAGTAGGTGAATCACCTTCAGTCCTCTCTCAGTAGATGAATCACCTTCAGTTCTCTCTCTGAGTAGGTGAATCACCTTCAGTCCTCTCTTTCTCAGTAGGTGAATGACCTTCAGTCCTCTCTTTCTCAGTAGGTGAATGACCTTCAGTCCTCTCTTTCTCAATAGGTGAATTATCTTCAGTCCTCTCTCTCTCAGTAGGTGAATGACCTTCAGTCCTCTCTGTCAGTAGGTGAATCACCTTCAGTCCTCTCTCTCAGTAGGTGAATGACCTTCAGTCCTCTCTCTCTCAGTAGGTGAATGACCTTCAGTCCTCTCTCTCTCAGTAGGTGAATGACCTTCAGTCCACTCTCTCTCAGTAGGTGAATGATCTTCAGTCCTCTCTCTCTCTGTAGGTGAAGGACCTTCAGTCCTCTCTCTCTCTGTAGGTGAAGGACCTTCAGTCCTCTCTCTCTCAGTAGGTGAGACCTGAAGGTTTTGATACTGGCTTCTACTCACGCTGCCAGACCTGAAGGTGTTTGATGCTGCCTTGTACTCACGCTGCCAGACCTGAAGGTTTTGACACTGAGTTCTATTCAAAGTTTAATCGCAGCACTAACCTGTCTGTCCTGAGATAGATGATATCCTTGATGTGCTGAAGGAGGAAATGTACCAAGATCTGAATCAGCTGAGCTGAGCTGCGAAGAGTTGATTTGATAAAAACACTGTTCTGGTGTTGCCAAAGCAACTACATGCTTCCTGATTTCATTTGAACACTCAGAGCCTGATATATATAACGGACAACAGCTATTCATATTCTAGGTAAGTGGTATTGCCCTAAAAACTACTGGGAATCTTAATCTGATGCATGAAGAAAACAGTGTAATTAAGAGAGAGGGAGGGAGGGAGAGGTGGAGAGAGAGAGAGAGAGGCAGGGCGGGAGAGGTGGAGAGAGAGGCTGAGAGAGATGAGAGGGACCGAGAAAGAGAGAGGTACAGAGAGAGAGAGAGAGAGAGAGAGAGAGAGAGGGACTGAGAGAGGGACAGAGAGAGAGAGAGAGAGAGAGAGGGACACAGAGAGAGAGAGAGCGAGAGAGAGAGAGAGAGAGAGGGACAGAGAGAGAGAGAGTGGTTGAGTAGCTCAGATTTCCGGGGAGGGAGAAGGTGTAGTATTGAAGGTGTAGTATTGAAGGTGTAGTATTGAAGGTGTAGTAGTGAAGGTGTAGTAGTGAAGGTGTAGTATTGAAGGTGTTGTATTGAAGGTGTAGTAGTGAAGGTGTAGTAGTGAAGGTGTAGTATTGAAGGTGTAGTATTGAAGGTAGAGTAGTGAAGGTGTAGTATTGAAGGTGTAGTATTGAAGGTGTAGTAGTGAAGGTGTAGTATTGAAGGTGTAGTATGGAAGGTGTAGTATTGAAGGTGTAGTATTGAAGGTGTAGTATTGAAGGTGTAGTAGAGAAGGTGTAGTATTGAAGGTGTAGTATTGAAGGTGTAGTAGAGAAGGTGTAGTATTGAAGGTGTAGTATTGAAGGTGTAGTATTGAAGGTATAGTATTGAAGGTGTAGTAGAGAAGGTGTAGTATTGAAGGTGTAGTATTGAAGGTGTAGTAGTGAAGGTGTAGTAGTGAAGGTGTAGTATTGAAGGTGTAGTAGTGAAGGTGTAGTATTGAAGGTGTAGTATTGAAGGTGTAGTAGAGAAGGTGTAGTATTGAAGGTGTAGTAGAGAAGGTGTAGTATTGAAGATGTAGTATTGAAGGTGTAGTATTGAAGGTGTAGTATTGAAGGTGTAGTATTGAAGGTGTAGTAGAGAAGGTGTAGTAGAGAAGGTGTAGTATTGAAGGTGTAGTATTGAAGGTGTAGTATTGAAGGTGTAGTATTGAAGGTGTAGTAGAGAAGGTGTAGTATCGAAGGTGTAGTATTGAAGGTGTAGTATTGAAGGTGTAGTATTGAAGGTGTAGTATTGAAGGTGTAGTATTGAAGGTGTAGTAGAGAAGGTGTAGTAGTGAAGGTGTAGTAGTGAAGGTGTAGTATTGAAGGTGTAGTATTGAAGGTGTAGTATCGAAGGTGTAGTATCGAAGGTGTAGTATTGAAGGTGTAGTATTGAAGGTGTAGTATTGAAGGTGTAGTATTGAAGGTGTAGTAGAGAAGGTGTAGTATTGAAGGTGTAGTATTGAAGGTGTAAACTTGGCAGTAGAAATGGAAATGGAAGTTTATTTCACCTCTCAGCTTCCCTATGAAATCGAAACAGAAAGTTAACAACAATGACAAATGGTTTGATGAACAATGCAAAAACAGAAAGAAATTGAGAAACCGTTCCAACCAAAAACAGAGACCCAGAAAACCTGAGTCTACGCCTTCACTATGGTGAATCACTAAAACAATACAGACATACACTACGGTAAAAGAAGGAACAGCACGTCAGAAATCAGCTCAATGAAATTGAAGAACAAATAGACTCTAACCACTTCTGGGAAAACTGGAAAACACCAAACAACACAAAGAGTTATCTATCCAAAACAGAGATGTATGGGTAAACCACTTCTCCAATCTTATTGGCCCTGTAACAAAGAACCAACAGCAAAAACATATACATTATCAAATACAAATCTTAGAATCAACTATTAAAGACGACCAGAACACACTGGATTTTCCAATTACGTTGAATGAGCTGCAGGACAAAATACAAACCCTCCAACCCAAAAAGGCCTGTGGTGTTGATGGTATCTTCAATGAAATGCTAAAATATATAGACCACACATTTCATTTGGCTACACTTAAACACTTTAACATCATCCTTAGCTCTGGCATCTTCCCCAATATTTGGAACCAAGGGCTGATCAGCCCAATCCACAAAAGTGGAGACAAATTTGACCCTAATACCTACCATGGGATATGTGTCAACAGAAACCTTGGGAAAATCCTCTGTATTATCATTAACAACAGACTTCTACATTTCCCCAGTGAAAACAATGTACTGACAAATGTCAAATTGGCTTTTTACCAAATTACCGTACGACAGACCATGTAGTGGTAGAGATACTCTGAATGATCGGCTATGAAAAGCCAACTGACATTTACTCCTGAGGTGCTGACCTGTTGCACCCTCTACAACCACTGTGATTATTATTATTTGACCCTGCTGGTCATCTATGAACATTTGAACATCTTGGCGATGTTCTGTTATAATCTCCACCCGGCACAGCCAGAAGAGGACTGGCCACCCCACATAGCCTGGTTCCTCTCTAGGTTTCTTCCTAGGTTTTGGCCTATCTAAGAAGTCTTTTTATAGCCACTGTGCTTCTACACCTGCATTGCTTGCTGTTTGGGGTTTTATGCTGGGTTTCTGTACAGCACGTTGAGATATCAGCTGATGTAAGAAGGGCTTTATAAATACATTTGATTTGATTTATTCAACCTGCACACCCTAATTGACAAACAAACAAACCAAAACAAAGTCTTCTCATGCTTTGTTGATTTCAAAAAAGCCTTTGAGGGTCTGCTATACAAATTGAAAGTGGTGATGGGGGTAAAACATAAGACATTATAAAATTCATGTACGCAAAAATTGGCAAAAAACACATTTCTTTCCACAGGGCCGTGGGTTGAGACAGGGATGCAGCTTAAGCCCCACCCTCTTCAAAATATATATCAACAAATTGACGAGGGCACTAGAACAGTCTGCAGCACCCGGCCTCACCCTACTAGAATCTGAAGTGAAATGTCACCGTTTGCTGATGATCTGGTGCTTCTGTCCCCAACCAAGAAGGGCCTACAGCAGCACCTAGATCTTCTGCACAGATTGTACAGACCTGGGCCCTGACAGTAAATCTCAGTAAGACAAAAATAATGGTGTTCCAAAAAAGGTCCAGTCGCCAGGATCACAAATACAAATTTCATTTAGACACCGTTGCCCAAGAGCAGTGGTTCCCAAACCTTTTATAGTCCCTTCAAACATTCAACCTCCAGCTGCGTACCTCCTCTAGCACCAGGGTCAGCGCACTATCAAATGTTATTTTTTTGCCATCATTGTAAGCCTGCCACACACACACACACATTTATTAAACATAAGAATGAGTTCGAGTTTTTGTCACAACCCAGCTCGTGGGAAGTGACAAAGAGCTCTTATAGGACCAGGGCACAAATAATAATATAATAATAATCAATAATTTTGCTCTTTATTTAACCATCTTACATGTAAAACCTTGTTTGTTCATCTAAAATGGTGAATAATTCACCACAGCTTAATGAGAAGGGTGTGCTTGAAAGCATACACATAACGCCATCTTAAATATTTTTTTCACACAAAGTCTGTGCCTGTATTTAGTTTTCATGCTTGTGAGGGCCGAGAATCCACTCTCACATTGGTACGTGGTTGCAAAGGGCATCAGTGTCTTAACAGCGTGATCTGCCAGGGCAGGATACTCTGAGCGAAGGCCTATCCAGAAATCTGGCAGTGGCTTCAGATTAAATTCAATTTTCACAGAAACGCTTGTTACAATTTTGATGAGGCTCTCTTGTTCAGATATCAGTAAGTGGACTGGAGACAGGGCATGAAAGGGATAACGAATACAGTTGTTTGTGTTGTCCGTTTCGGGAAAGTACCTGCGTAAATGCGCACCCAACTCACTCAGGTGCTTCGCTATATCACATTTGACATTGTCCGTAAGCTTGTTCAACTGAACACAAAAACTCATACAATGATGGAAAGACCTGTGTGTTGTCCTTGTTAATACAGACAGGGAAGAGCTCCAACGTATTAATCATTGCCTCAAGTTTGTCCTGCAAATTGAATATAGTTGTGGAGAGTCCCTGTAATCCTAGATTCAGATCATTCAGGTGAGAAAAAAACATCACCCAGATAGGCCAGTGGTGTGAGAAACTCGTCATCATGCAAGTGGTCACTAAGAAAACTAAAGCTAGACTCTCAATTTAAAAAAAGGTGTCAATACTTTGCCCCTTGACAACCAACGCACTTCTGTATGTTGTAAAAGCGTTACATGGTCGCTGGCCATATCATTGCATTGGATGTGCTCGTGGAAGCAGAACAACCTGTGTCGTCGACAGGTGCAGGTGTAGTACTGCTGGTAGTAGCAGTATTTGTCTCTATTTTTCTCTATTTGTCTCTATGAGGCCTTACATTTTTTTGACCATTTATCCATTTTCGAGAGGAATGAGCAGCAGCTACGTTAGTGGAATTCCTGCATAACGGTTCATTTGACTGGATGCTAATTATGTGACTACCTGTATTCGACTAGATGGTTTAATTGTATTTTTTGAAACGAGGTGAGAAAAAAACATCACCCTCATGTATTGCCCCGCTGGAAAATCTAAATGGACTGTTTGAAAATGTGAATCAAACTTTTATTTGGCGTACCCCGAAGGCATTGCACGTACCCCAGTTTGGGAATACCTGCCCTAGAACAGAAAAAACTATACATACCTCGGCCTAAACATCAGCGCCACAGGTAACTTCCACAAAGCTGTGAACGAACTGAGAGACAAGGCAAGAAGGGCATTCTATGCCATCAAAAGGAACATCAAATTCGACATACCAATTTGCACCTGGCTAAAAATACTTTAATCAGTTATAGAACCCACTGCACTTTATGGTTGTGAGGTCTGGGGTCCGCTCACCAACCAAGAATTCACAAAATGGGACAAACACCAAATTGAGACTCTGCATGCAGAATTCTGCAAAAAATATCCTCTGTGTACAACATAAAACACCAAATAATGCAGAGCAGGATTAGGCGGATACCCTCTAATTGTCATAATCCAGAAAAGAGACTTTACAATTTACAACCTCCTAAAAGGAAGCGATTCCCAAACATTCCATAACAAAGTAATCACCTACAGAGAGATGAATTTGGAGAAGAGTCATTTAAGCAAGTTGGTCTCGTGGCTCTATTCACAAATTCAAACAGACCCCACAGAGCCAAAGGACAGCAGCACAATTAGACCCAGCCAAATCATGAGAAAACAAAAAGATAATTACTTGACACATTGGAAAGAATTAGCAAAAAAACAAAGCAAACTAGAATGCTATTTGGCACTAAATAGAGAGTTCACAGTGGCAGAATACCTGACCACTGTGACTGACACAAACTTAAGGAAAGCTTTGACTATGTACAGACTCAGTGAGCATAGCCTTGCTACAGAGAAAGACCGCCATAGGCAGGCTCTTAAAAACGTCTTATGGTATAGGGGATGCTTGATTCCCACTTTGCCAAAAGCCAGGGAAAATGCAGCGTGGCAAATTCAAATGCAATTATATAAAAATCTAACTTTCGCGCGTTTGATCCAGAAAAACACCGCTTTCAATTTGCACAACGTCACTACAAAATATCTCAAAAGTTGCCTGTAAACTTTGCCAAAACATTTCAAACTACTTTTTGTAATACAACTTGAGGTATTTTTAAACGTTAATAATCGATCAAATTGAAGGTCTATCTGTGTTCAATACAGGAAGACAACAAACCAACGCTAATTTTCAAGTCTTGCGCAACTCTCAACAGTGTTGTGTTACGCAGTTCCTAGATGGCCTACTTCTTCACAGTCTTCAGAAATTGGTTGAGGTTATTCCTTTGTGTAATGAAGAAGTACGGCCATCTTGAACGAGGGTTACTTGAAGTGTACTGTTAGATAGAGGTGCGTGACCAGAAAGCTAGCTACAGTTTGTCTTCTTCCTGTATCCCGTCTTCAATTTGATCAATTATTTATGTAAAAAAATACCTAAAGTTGTATTACAAAAGTAGTTTGAAATGTTTTGGCAAAGTTTACAAAGTAACTTTTGAGATATTTTGTAGTCAAGTTGAGCAAGTTGGAACCTGTGTTTTTCTGGATCAAACATGCCAAATACATGGACATTTTGGATATATATCGACGGAATTAATCAAACAAAAGGACCATTTGTGATGTGTATGGGACATATTGCCAACAAAAGAAGCTTGTCAAAGGTAAGGCATGAATTATATTTTTATTTCTGCGTTTTGTGTCGAGCCTGCAGGGTTGAAATATGGATTCACTCTTTGTTTACGGAGGTGCTACCCTCAGATAATAGCATCGTTTGCTTTCGCCGAAAAGCCTTTTTGAAATCTGACATGTTGGCTGGATTCACAACATGTGTAGCTTTAATTTGCTATCTTGCATGTGTGATTTAATGAAAGTTAGATTTTTATAGTAATTTTTCACGTGTCCTGTCTGGTCCAGCGACGGTGGGTTTGTGTTAGAGGTCGACCGATTATGATTTTTCAACGCCGATACTGATACCGATTATTGGAGGACCAAAAACCCGCTGCCGATTAATCTGCCAATTTAAAAAAAAATGTATTTGGAATATTGACAATTACAACAATACTGAATGAACACTTTTATTTGAACTTAATATAATACATAAATGAAATCAATTTAGTCTCAAATAAATAAAAGAATTAAACATGTTCAGTTTGATAAATAATGCAAAAACAAAGTGTTGGAGAAGAAAGTAAAAGTGCAATTTGTGTTTTGTTAAATCATCATCCGTTTGGCAAAGTTGAAGTAGGCTGTGATTGGATGATAAATTCACAGGCACAGCATTGATTATATGCAACACAGGACAAGCTAGTTAACCTAGTAATATCATCAACCATGCTTAGTTAACTAGTGATTATGTTAAGATTGATTGTTTTTTATAAGATAAGTTTAATGCTAGCTAGCAACTTACCTTGGCTTCTTGCAGCCACAAGGTCCTTTTGAAGCTGCACATAACAGGTGGTAACAGGTGGTCGCGTAACAGGTGGTCAGCCTGCCACACAGTCTCCTCGTGGATTGCAATGTAATTGGCCATAATTGGCGTCCAAAAAAGGCAGATTACCGATTGTTATGAAACTTGAAATCGGCCCTAATTAGTCGGCCATGCCGACCTCTAGTATGCTCTACCCTCTGCAGTGCTTTGCGGTCGGAGGCAGAGCAGTTGCCATACCAGGCAGTGATGAAACCAGTCATGATGCTCTCGACGGTGCAGCTGTAGAACCTTGTGAGGATCTGAGAACAAATGCAAAATCTTTTCAGTCTCCTGGAGGTAGAATAGGTTTTGTTGTGCCCTCTTCACAACTGTCTCGGTGTGCTTAGACCATGTTAGTTTGTTGGTGATGTGGACAACAAGGTATTTGAAGCTCTCAACCTGCTCCATTACAGCCCCGTCGATGAGAATGGGGGCCTGCTCGGTCCTCCTTTTCCTGTAGTCCACAATCATCTCATTTGTTGTTCTGGCACCACCCGGCCAGGTCTCTGACATCCTCCCTATAGGCTGTCTCGTAGTTGTCGGTGATCAGTCCTACCACTGTTGTGTAATCGGTAAACTTAATGATGGTGTTGGAGTCATGCCTGGCCGTGCAGTCATGTGAACAGGGAGTACAGGAGGGGACTAAGCACGCACCCCTGAGGGGCCCCGTGTTGAGGATCAGCGAGGCGGACGTGTTGTTACGTACCCTTACCACCTGAGGGTGGCCCGTCAGAGACTATGGACTATGGGACTATGGTGGTCTGCTTAAAACATGTTGGTATTACACACTCGGACAGGGAGAGGTATGAAAATGTCAGTGAAGACACTTACCAGTTGGTCAGCGCATGCTCGCAGTACACGGCCTTGTAATTCGTCTGTTCCTGCGGCCTTGTGAATGTTGATCTGTCTAAATGTCTTACTCACATCGGCTGCCGAGAGCGTGATCCCACATGCGTCCGGAACAGCTGGTGGTCTCATGCATGTTTCAGTGTTATTTGCCTCGAAGCAAGCATAGCAGTTTAGCTCGTGTCACTGGGCAGCTTTCGGCTGTGCTTCCCCTCTGTAGTCTGTAATGGTTTGCAATCCCTGCCGCATCTGACGAGTGTCAGAGCCGGTGTAGTACGATTCGATCATAGTCCTGTATTGATACTTTTCCTGTTTGACGGGAAGGCATAGGGGGATCTCTTATAAGCTTCCGGGTTAGAGTCCCGCTCCTTGAAAGCAGCAGCTCTAGCCTTTAGCTCAGTATGGATTTTGCCTGTAATCCATGGCTTCTGGTTGGGGTATGTACGTACGCTCATTGTGGGGACGACATCATTGGTGAAGCTAATGACTGATGTGGTCTACTCCTCAATGCTGTAAAAAGAATCCCGAAACATGTTCCAGTCTGTGATAGCAAAACAGTCCCGTAGCTTAGCATCGGCTTCATCTGACCATTTTTTTATTGACAGAGTCACTAGTACTTCCTGCTTTAATCTTTGCTTGTAAGCAGGAATCGCGAGGATAGAATTATGGTCCCGATTTGCTAAATGGAGGGCGTGAGAGAGCTTTGTATGCATCTCTGTGTGTGGAGTAAATGTGGTCTAGAGTTGTTTTCCCTTTGGTTGCACATTTAACATACTGATAGAAATTTGGTAAAACAGATATAAGTTTCCCTGCCACTAGGAGCGCCGCCCCTGGATGAGCGTTTTCTTGTTTGCTTATGGCGGAATACAGCTCATTCAATGCGGTCTTTGTGCCAGCATCGGTCTGTGGTGGTATGTAGACAGCTACTAAAAATACAGATGAAAACGCTCTAGGTAGATAGTGTGGTCTACTGCTTATCATGAGATACTCTACCTCAGACTAGCAAAACCTCAAGACTTCCTTAGATATCATGCACCAGCTGTTGTTTACATATATGCATAGTCCGCCCCCCTTGTCTTACCAGAGGCTGCTGTTCTATCCTGCTGGTATATCGTATAACCAGCCAGCTGTATTTTGATGATGTCATCGTTCAGCAACGACTCGGTGAAGCTTAAGATATTACAGTTTTAATGTTTAATGCTGGTTAAATCTACCTCGTAGATTTTATTTTCCAATGACTGCACGTTAGCTAGAAGAACGAAAGGCAGGGAGGGTTTATTCGATTGCCTACAAATTCTCAGAAGGCAGCCCGACCTCTGTCTTCTTTTTCTCTGTCGTCTCTTCACACAAATGACGGGGATTTGGGCCTGTTCCCGGGAAAGCAGTATGGCTTCACGTCGGACTCATTAAAGGAAAAAAAGATGCTGGTGACAATGTTGGTGAGGAATCGCTGTTCTGATGTCCAGAAGTTATTTTCAGTCATAAGAGACAGTAGCAGCAACATGATGTACAGAATAAGTTTTAAAAATAAGTTACAAACAAAGCAAAAAAAAATGTGTTTTGGCAAAATGTTAACATATGTTTCCTAAATCAATACACCAATACATCTAAATCTAAATGGAGCGGGAGACAGGTTGAGTGGCTCAGATTGCCTGGGTGGGAGGGAGGGAGGTTGAGTGGCTCAGATTACCTGGGTGGGAGGGAGGGAGGTTGAGTGGCTTAGATTACCTGGGTGGGAGGGAGGTCGAGTGGCTTAGATTGCCTGGGTGGGAGGGAGGGAGGGAGGTTGAGTGGCTTAGATTACCTGGGTGGGAGGGAGGTTGAGTGGCTTAGATTACCTGGGTGGGAGGGAGGTTGAGTGGCTCAGATTACCTGGGTGGGAGGGAGGTCGAGTGGCTTAGATTGCCTGGGTGGGAGGGAGGGAGGGAGGTTGAGTGGCTTAGATTACCTGGGTGGGAGGGAGGTTGAGTGGCTTAGATTACCTGGGTGGGAGGGAGGGAGGTCGAGTGGCTCAGATTACCTGGGTGGGAGGGAGGGAGGTTGAGTGGCTTAGATTACCTGGGTGGGAGGGAGGGAGGGAGGTCGAGTGACTCAGATTACCTGGGTGGGAGGGAGGGAGGTTGAGTGGCTCAGATTGCCTGGGTGGGAGGGAGGGAGGTCGAGTGGCTCAGATTGCCTGGGTGGGAGGGAAGGAGGGCGAGTGGCTCAGATTACCCGGGTGGGAGGGAGGGAGGTTGAGTGGTTTAGATTGCCTGGGTGGGAGGGAGGGAGGTTGAGTGGCTCAGATTGCCTGGGTGGGAGGGAGGGAGGTTGAGTGGCTTAGATTGCCTGGGTGGGAGGGAGGTCGAGTGGCTTAGATTGCCTGGGTGGGAGGGAGGGAGGGAGGGAGGTCGAGTGGCTCAGATTACCTGGGTGGGAGGGAGGTTGAGTGGCTTAGATTGCCTGGGTGGAAGGGAGGGAGGTTGAGTGGCTTAGATTGCCTGGGTGGAAGGGAGGGAGGTTGAGTGGCTTAGATTGCCTGGGAGGGAGGTTGAGTGGCTCAGATTACCTGGGAGGGAGGGAGGTTGAGTAGCTCAGATTGCCTGGGAGGGAGGGGGAGGGAGGGAGGTTGAGTGGCTCAGATTGCCTGGGAGGGAGGGGGAGGGAGGGAGGTTGAGTGGCTCAGATTGCCTGGGAGGGAGGGGAGGGAGGGAGATTGAGTGGCTCAGATTGCCTAGGAGTCAGTTACAAAACAACAAAAGGATTTTCTAACAAGAATCTGTCTTTAATTATTTAAAAACAACAAATAAGCTCTCTAGTTCCGAGCCCCTTTACAAAGAAGGAACGAGGAGGGACGTTAACATTTTTATTCATGGTGACATCTTGTTTCTACAGACTGGTCCTGTGTAAAGCTTTCATCAGAGAAGAGTTGTTGTGTTGTCTATTCCCTACACCCTATTCCCTACACCCTGGTCCAAACTAATGCGATATGTAGGGAATAGGGTGCCATTTGGGAGACACAGTCTCTGTCCTATGGTCTGTTAGATTCTATAAATGACATGTGGCTCTGAGATTCTGCTGGCTTTACATTCTTAATGGGAGAGGAGATGAGCTGGAGCTGGAACTATTGTTAATTATCTAGTGTCTGTCAGCTGTGGAGTCATCAACAACAGTTCCATCTATAGTCACAGATGTACTGAGGCTGTACGGTGGTAACCAACAGGCCTTCACCTTGATCTGCTTCACCGGTCAACTACAGAGAGACTTAGTCCATGTCACCCAGTCAACAAGCTGCTCAGTCCAGTCCCTTTAGAAACACTGGAACATACTGGAACGACACACTTACGCAACCAGAGTAGCTATGTTGTTTAAATCAGGCTTCAACCAGAGTAGCTATGTTGTTTAAATCAGGCTTCAACCAGAGTAGCTATGTTGTTTAAATCAGGCTTCAACCAGAGTAGCTATGTTGTTTAAATCAGGCTTCAACCAGAGTAGCTATGTTGTTTAAATCAGGCTTCAACCAGAGTAGCTATGTTGTTTAAATCAGGCTTCAACCAGAGTAGCTATGTTGTTTAAATCAGGCTTCAACCAGAGTAGCTATGTTGTTTAAATCAGGCTTCAACCAGAGTAGCTATGTTGTTTAAATCAGGTTTCAACCAGAGTAGCTATGTTGTTTAAATCAGGCTTCAACCAGAGTAGCTATGTTGTTTAAATCAGGCTTCAACCAGAGTAGCTATGTTGTTTAAATCAGGTTTCAACCAGAGTAGCTATGTTGTGTATATCAGGTTTCAACCAGAGTAGCTATGTTGTTTAAATCAGGCTTCAACCAGAGTAGCTATGTTGTTTAAATCAGGTTTCAACCAGAGTAGCTATGTTGTGTATATCAGGTTTCAACCAGAGTAGCTATGTTGTGTATATCAGGTTTCAACCAGAGTAGCTATGTTGTTTAAATCAGGCTTCAACCAGAGTAGCTATGTTGTTTAAATCAGGCTTCAACCAGAGTAGCTATGTTGTTTAAATCAGGCTTCAACCAGAGTAGCTATGTTGTTTAAATCAGGTTTCAACCAGAGTAGCTATGTTGTTTAAATCAGGCTTCAACCAGAGTAGCTATGTTGTTTAAATCAGGCTTCAACCAGAGTAGCTATGTTGTTTAAATCAGGCTTCAACCAGAGTAGTTATGTTGTTTAAATCAGGCTTCAACCAGAGTAGCTATGTTGTTTAAATCAGGTTTCAACCAGAGTAGCTATGTTGTGTATATCAGGTTTCAACCAGAGTAGCTATGTTGTTTAAATCAGGCTTCAACCAGAGTAGCTATGTTGTTTAAATCAGGTTTCAACCAGAGTAGCTATGTTGTGTATATCAGGTTTCAACCAGAGTAGCTATGTTGTTTAAATCAGGCTTCAACCAGAGTAGCTATGTTGTTTAAATCAGGTTTCTCTTCCTTCTGCTCCACTCGTAGATAAGGTATGTTGTTGTTGTTGTACTGTGGAGGAAGCAGGAGAGAGGAGTGGGACAGTGAGGTATACTGTGGAGGAAGCAGGAGAGAGGAGTGGGACAGTGAGGTATACTGTGGAGGAAGCAGGAGAGAGGAGTGGGACAGTGAGGTATACTGTGGAGGAAGCAGGAGAGAGGAGTGGGACAGTGAGGTATACTGTGGAGGAAGCAGGAGAGAGGAGTGGGACAGTGAGGTATACTGTGGAGGAAGCAGGAGAGAGGAGTGGGACAGTGAGGTATACTGTGGAGGAAGCAGGAGAGAGGAGTGGGACAGTGAGGGGAGTGGGACAGTGAGAAGAGTGGGACAGTGAGAGGAGTGGGACATCAAAGCCAGGTTTCCTGCCACCAAACAGACAGAGTGTACCAAGGGATACATCTGCGGAGTCTATTACCCATGGTGCACTGGGGGCCGGTAATGATGCCGTTACTGTGATGGTAATGAAGGGTTTTACGGTGTTGATTATGAAGTTACAGTGTTGATTATGAGGGTGCTATGGGGATAATTGCAGGAGAGACGATTTTATCTATTGTGTGTGTTTCAGACACCTCAGAAACCTCTGGAAACTTTTGCCTGATCCTGATGCATCAGACTCACAACAATTGTCAAGTTGGTTGAATTTAGAGTAGACTCATTTTGAATAAACTGCACTCATACTGTCGTAGTCAACTCTTAATACTACCATTCGTTGGTATGCGTGTACTGCAGCTAGCCTAAAGCAGCTGCTAAATACAGCATTAACAGAAACATCATGGTTAGCACAGCCTGATTGTATGTGATATCAGAACGCTATAAGATTGTGATTGAGTTCATATGAATATTTAGCAGATGCCTTTTCGTATCCCTACATGAATTAATAATTGTGTTTATTAATATTATGCAAATGTTGTGTTAATGTTGTGATATGCAAATAATATGTTGTCATGGTTGTCAACAATATTAATGGGAGAGAAAGCAGGCTAAAAGTCAGTTGAAGGACTAAATATGTATGAATCACAACACATGTGTGTGTGTGTGTGTGTGTGTCCGTGATTATGCTTGGTTTTCATTATAGGCTTCATTAGGTTTGGCCTTCCGGGGCTTCAGCCCCGAAGGTTTTTGGTCCAGCCCCAAACCTTTTGATGTTCTAAGAACTTAGAAATTGCAGACTGTTACGTCTGATATGAGTTTCCATCACTGACTTCGGGCAGTAGAGCAGGCACTGCAAGAAACCCCTGGAATTAATCTCAAATCGCAATGCCTGCTGTGATTGGTTGAGATTTCACAACACACTGGACTGCTCTGGCAATATTCTCTGCTTTTCTGAAACATGGCTTTCAGACAATATACCCCCCATGGCTATCCAACTGGATGGATTCTCCATTCACCAAGCAGATTGTGAGGATCGACGCTGGAGACAGGAAGCTGGTATAGGGAGAACATGTAATAAATAACGGACAGGAAACAGGACAGGAAAGTATCTGGACAGGGGACAAAGTAACGACATTAATGCAGACACAGAGAATAACGTGAGGAACAGACAGATAATTGATGCAGCTCAGGTGGGTCCAATGAGAAGGCTGGTGAGAATAACGAAGGGGTGTGACAGGTGTAGGTGTACGTAATGATAGGCAGTATGGCGAGGGAGAGCGGGAGCAGGCATGACACAGACAGGACATTGGATTCAGGTAAATGCAGAGGGGGTGGGGTATGCCTCTTCATCAACAGCCAATGGTGTGCTGACCATTGTTCACTCGTCTTGGAATACCAGATGGTCAAATGCCGACCCTTCTATCCTCCCGAGAGAGTTTTCATCTGTTATCGTGACTGCTATATATATTCCACCTCGGGACAAGAAAAACAACAAGCTGGCACTTAACAAACTGTACAAGGCTGTAAACAAGCAGGAAAACAAACTCGGAGGCTGCTTTCCTTTTTAATGCCCAACTTCCATCAACACGTCTCCTTCTCCACTAGGGGGCGATACAGTTCTAGACCACTGTTACTCTACCCACAAGCAAGCATTCAAGGCCCTCCCTCATCCCTCCCGTAGGTAAATTAGATCATGACTCTATACTCCTGCTTCCTGTTTACAAGCAGAAACTCAAAACAGGAAGTACCCATGATGCGATCCGTTGAGAAACAGTCCTCTATGCTACCAAACTGCTTTAGTTAGCATCGACGTGCTAACTACCTCTGTCACCAGCTTCATTAATGCTGACGTTGTCCCCACAGTGAAGATTCGCTGCTTCCCTTATCAAAAGCCCTGGAATAACGCAGATGTTGGCACTAATCTAAAGGACAGGGCTACTGTACAAAGCGCTATCGCAGCCTACGGCTGAAGACACAGACGAAGGAGTCCTTCTACGAGCTCCCATCAAACAAGCAAAAGGACAATATATGAACAAGGTGGAATCCACAGACTCCGAATCCTGCCGCATGCTTACAAGGAAAGACCCAGCTATGATCTGCCCAACAATAACTCTCTAAAAGATTAACTCAATGCATTTTATGCGTGCTTCGACAAAAACAACACTGATCTGTGCTCAAGGGCCCACGCTGCCCCAGGGGACGGTGTAATCTCCCTCTCCGAAGCCGACGTGAGTAAGGTTTTTAATCAGTTCAGCACTCGTAAGGCCGAAAGGGCTGGACGGTATTTCCGGGCGCGTTCACAGAGCACCCGCAGAACGGCATTCACTGTCAGAACCATTCAACCTTTCCTCGTCCCAGTCTGTAATCCCCACGTCTCAAACTGACCACCATCATTCCTGATCTTAAGAGCTCTAAGACTACCTGCCCTGTAGCACTCACATCTGTCATCATGATGTGCCTTGAGAGGCTAGTTTACCACATCACTTTAGTCCACATCACTAAAGACTTAAAATGGTCTAAACACAGAGCACAACCGAATAGACGCATTAAACATGGCTGGTACTGCTGCTGTTGTTGTTGTTGATACCCAAGTTGTGAAACCTATTGTTATTCTTATATAATTTACTTTGGCCAAATAACTCAAGCATAGATTAGTAACTGGAGACTGGAGCTCCCTGTGGCTCCGGGTAGAGCCGTCATGGCTGTGCCTCAGTGCAGTCTGATGGACAGAGAACATCTCCTGTGTTGACATTTCCCTGAAAAGGTGAAAACTTCAGCAGAAAAACACAATGGACTAGGGGCTCTGCCGTGACGTGTGTCTCCACTGAATGAGGGCTCTGACGTGACGTGTGTGTGTGAATGTGCGCTTGCTTGCGCGTGTGTGTGTGCCTGCCTGCCTGCTTGCGTGCGTGCGTGCACATGTGTGTGTCTACCGTGACGAGTAGTTCCACAGCCTTGTTGTGATGGTGGGGGTAGTAATACTGTAGAGAATGGATGGGGTTCAGCCTTGTTGTGATGGTGATAATACTGTAGAGAAAGGATGGGGTTCAGCCTTGTTGTGATGGTGATGGTGGTAATACTGTAGAGAAAGGACGGGGTTCAGCCTTGTTGTGATGGTGGTAATACTGTAGAGAAAGGATGGGGTTCAGCCTTGTTGTGATGGTGGTAATACTGTAGAGAAAGGATGGGGTTCAGCCTTGTTGTGATGGTGGGGGTAGTAATACTGTAGAGAAAGGATGGGGTTCAGCCTTGTTGTGATGGTGATGATGGTGATACTGTAGCGAAAGGACGGGGTTCAGCCTTGTTGTGATGGTGGTAATACTGTAGATAAAGGATGGGGTTCAGCCTTGTTGTGATGGTGATGGTGGTAATACTGTAGAGAAAGGATGGGGTTCAGACTTGTTGTGATGGTGGTAATACTGTAGCGAAAGGACGGGGTTCAGCCTTGTTGTGATGGTGGTAATAATACTATAGAGAAAGGATGGGGTTCAGCCTTGTTGTGATGGTGGTGATACTGTAGAGAAAGGACGGGGTTCAGCCTTGTTGTGATGGTGTGGCCTCCAGGGACCAAATGTCATGTTGTGATGGTGGTAATACTGTAGAGAAAGGATGGGGTTCAGCCTTGTTGTGATGGTGGTAATACTGTAGAGAAAGGATGGGGTTCAGCCTTGTTGTGATGGTGGTAATACTGTAGAGAAAGGACGGGGTTCAGCCTTGTTGTGATGGTGGTAATACTGTAGAGAAAGGATGGGGTTCAGCCTTGTTGTGATGGTGTTAATACTGTAGAGAAAGGATGGGGTTCAGCCTTGTTATGATGGTAGTAATACTGTAGAGAAAGGACGGGGTTCAGCCTTGTTGTGATGGTGTGGCCTCCAGGGACCAACTGTCATGTTGTGATTTCCTGATGAGGTCAAATGAGAGCTCCAGTGAGGTATGGGGCTAGAAGAGGGTGCATTTACATTATTAGTTTGTATTTATTTAGATTTTATTGGGATCCCATTAGCCAACGCCAACAGGGACAGCTAGTCTTCCTGGGGGCCTCATTAGCTGACACCATTGGGGACAGCTAGTTTTCCTGGGGGCCTCATTAGCCGACGCCAACAGGGACAGCCAGTCTTCTTGGGGGCCTCATTAGCTGACACCATTGGGGACAGCTAGTCTTCCTGGGGGCCTCATTAGCTGACACCATTGGGGACAGCTAGTCTTCCTGGGGGCCTCATTAGCTGACACCATTGGGGACAGCTAGTCTTCCTGGGGGCCTCATTAGCCGACGCCAATGAGGACAGCTAGTCTTCCTGGGGGCCTCATTAGCTGACACCATTGGGGACAGCTAGTCTTCCTGGGGGCCTCATTAGCCGACGCCAATGAGGACAGCTAGTCTTCCTGGGGGCCTCATTAGCCGACGCCAATGAGGACAGTTAGTCTTCCTGGGGGCCTCATTAGCCGACGCCAATGAGGACAGCTAGTCTTCCTGGGGGCCTCATTAGCCGACGCCAATGAGGACAGTTAGTCTTCCTGGGGGCCTCATTAGCCGACGCCAATGAGGACAGCTAGTCTTCCTGGGGGCCTCATTAGCCGACGCCAATGAGGACAGCTAGTCTTCCTGGGATCTGACACATTACAGACAAAAATACTTTACAATTGACCTAAAAACATGAACATAGACATTATAACTGCAGTTAAGGAAGTGAAAGGCATGCTCTCTTTTGAACCAGCTGCAGCTTTGCAAGGTCTTTCTTTGCACCTGACCATATTACCAGACAGTAATCAAGATGGGACAAGATCAGAACAACTAGTCTAGTTGATTTTCATGTCAAAAACACATAATATATTTTTATAACAGACATTTGTATTTGTATTTATTAGGGTTCCCCATTAGCTGTTGCCAAGGCAGCATCTACTCTTCCTGGGGTCCAAACACATTAAGGCACTTACATTGCAAAATAGAAAACAGTCCATCATATAACATTATTACACCACTACATATCTACAATACAAAAATGTTTAATACCACCATACAACATTATTACAATGTATGTGTGTGTAGAGTGCACCTGCAAGAGCTTGTGTGTGTATGCGTGTGGCAATCCCCTCCCCCTCTTCACAACAAGTGTCACTATGAGGAGCGAAGCAGAGTCCAGTCATGTTGTGATCATGTAGCAGTGGCGTTAGCAGGTCCAACTGGATCCTGTCCTAATGGAGCGCAGGGTCACCTGGTGGTGAAGGTTAGATTTACCTCTCACTGGGCACACGATGTCATTTCAACGTGGATAATTAGGTAATATTTGGTTGAGGCTTTGCTCAATGAGATTCCAACCTTTATTCACCCAGTCAAAAAGACAGCCAGAAGTTAGTTGAATTCCCAATGTGTTATCACTGTGGTTTCAACCATCTAAAAGCACAACCAAATTCCCAATTGAAAAACTATGTATGACTTTTGGTTTAGTTGTCACAGAAATGTCTATCACTGTGCTTTCAACCATTTAAAAGCACAGCAAAGTTCAATGTCAGCTATTTTGTTTATTTATACAACTGATTAATGTGATTTATTTAACCTTTATTTTATCAGTTAGTCTACTGAGACCGTTCTCTTTACAGATCAGCTCTGAATTACAGAAATGACAGAATATTCACACGTCAAAATATAAAGCCAAAATGCAAGCCGAGAGAAAAGCATGTTCATTAAAAACAAACATTCATCAGGTCCTCAATCAGCTTTCTGAATTACCATAGAGGCACCACAAGCTCACATTTAAGAACATTTTGAAGATGGTTCCACAAATAAGGAGCAAGAGGCTGATTTATCTGACTCAGCAGGGACCAAAATAATTCCCTGAGTTAACCATCGCTGAGGCTGGGTGTGGTAACTCGCATGTCTAAAGTTTAGTAAAGATGTTTAGTACAGTGCCCTCACTACACTACATATTCATCGCCAGACCCACTGGCTCCAGGTCATCTATAAATTAATGCTAGGTAAAGCTCCGCCTTATCTCAGCTCACTGGTCACGATAACAACAGCCACCCGTAGCACTCGTTCCAGCAGGTGTATCACACTGGTCATCCCCAAAGCCAATTCCTCCTTTCCCCGCCTTTCCTTCCAGTTCTCTGCTGCCAGTGACTGGAACGAATTGCAGAAATCGCTGAAGCTGGAGACTTATATTTCCCTCACTAACTTTAAACATCAGCTATCTAAGCAGCTAACCGATCGCTGCAGCTGTATATAGTCCATCTGTAAATAGCCTACCCAATCTACCTACCTCATCCCCATACTGTTTTTATTGACTTTGCTGCTCTTTTGCAGACCAGTATCACTACTTGCACACCCTCATCTGCTCATCTGTCACTCCAGTGTTAATCTGCTAAATTGTAATTACTTTGCTACTATGGCCTATTTATTGCCTTACCTCCTCACACCATTTGCACACACTTTATATAGACTTTCTTTTGTCTATTGTGTTATTGACTGTACGCTTGTTTATTCCATGTGTAACTCTGTGTTGTTGTATGTGTCGAATTGCTGTGCTTTATCTTGGTCAGGTCGCAGTTGTAAATGAGAACTCGTTCTCAACTAGCCTACCTGGTTAAATAAAATAAATAAATAAAGGTGAAATAAATAAATACAAATATATATTTTGGGGGAAATGCACACATCTGTCTATATAAAGTCCCACAATTGACAGTGCATGTGAGAGCAGAAACCAAGTGATGAGGTCAAAGGAATTGTCCGTAGAGCACTGAGACAGGATTGTGTTGAGGCACAGATCTGGGGAAGGTTACCCAAACATTTCTGCTGCATTGAAGATCCCCAAGAACACAGTGGCCTCCATCATTCTTAAATGGAAGAAGTTTTGAACCACCAAGACTCTTCATGGAAATGGCCACCCGGCCAACTGAGCAATCTGGGGAGAAGGACCTTGGTCAGGGAAATGATCAAGAACCCGATGGTCAGGTCACAGACAGAGCTCCAGAATTCCATCCAGAAGGACAACCTTCTCTGTAGCACTCCACTAATCAGGCCTTTATGGTAGAGCGGCCAGACGGAACATCGTGGTACAGTGAGAACTACGTTCAGCTCACATCCAAAGTCAGAATTGAGAGCATAAGTTTAGGCAATACACTATTACCTATTGCAGTGTTACACTGTAAGACACTGGAAATGTGTATGTTTGAGAACATGGTGAGATGAGAACATGGTTCACACCATAGTCGAAGAGAAGTAGTTTGTAGGTGGGGGGGGCGATGCAGAAGGCACGGTACACTATTTAATATAGGACTAGTAAAGGCCCAGTACACTATTTAATATAGGACTAGTAAAGGCCCAGTACACTATTTAATATAGGACTAGTAAAGGCCCAGTACACTATTTAATATAGGACTAGTAAAGGCCCAGTACACTATTTAATATAGGACTAGTAAAGGCCCAGTACACTATTTAATATAGGACTAGTAAAGGCCCAGTACACTATTTAATATAGGACTAGTAAAGACCCAGTACACTATTTAATATAGGACTAGTAAAGACCCAGTACACTATTTAATACAGGACTAGTAAAGACCCAGTACACTACTTTAATACAGGACTAGTAAAGGACTAGTAAAGACCCAGTACACTATTTAATATAGGACTAGTAAAGGCCCAGTACACTACCTTAATACAGGACTAGTAAAGGCCCAGTACACTACTTTAAAACAGGACTAGTAAAGGACTAGTAAAGACCCAGTACACTACTTTAATACAGGACTAGTAAAGACCCAGTACACTACTTTAATACAGGACTGGTAAAGGACTAGTAAAGACCCAGTACACTACTTTAATACAGGACTAGTAAAGGCCCAGTACACTACTTTAATACAGGACTAGTAAAGGACTAGTAAAGACCCAGTACACTACTTTAATACAGGACTAGTAAAGACCCAGTACACTACTTTAATACAGGACTAGTAAAGGACTAGTAAAGACCCAGTACACTACTTTAATACAGGACTAGTAAAGGACTAGTAAAGACCCAGTACACTACTTTAATACAGGACTAGTAAAGGACTAGTAAAGACCCAGTACACTACCTTAATACAGGACTAGTAAAGACCCAGTACACTACTTTAATACAGGACTAGTAAAGGCCCAGTACACTACTTTAATACAGGACTAGTAAAGGACTAGTAAAGACCCAGTACACTACTTTAATACAGGACTAGTAAAGACCCAGTACACTACTTTAATACAGGACTAGTAAAGGACTAGTAAAGACCCAGTACACTACTTTAATACAGGACTAGTAAAGGACTAGTAAAGACCCAGTACACTACTTTAATACAGGACTAGTAAAGGACTAGTAAAGACCCAGTACACTACTTTAATACAGGACTAGTAAAGGACTAGTAAAGGCCCAGTACACTACCTTAATACAGGACTAGTAAAGACCCAGTACACTACCTTAATACAGGACTAGTAAATGCCCAGTACACTACCTTAATACAGGACTAGTAAAGGCCCAGTACACTATTTAATATAGGACTAGTAAAGGCCCAGTACACTACTTTAATACAGGACTAGTAAAGGCCCAGTACACTATTTAATATAGGACTAGTAAAGACCCAGTACACTATTTAATACAGGACTAGTAAAGACCCAGTACACTACTTTAATACAGGACTAGTAAAGGACTAGTAAAGACCCAGTACACTACTTTAATACAGGACTAGTAATGGACTAGTAAAGGCCCAGTACACTATTTAATACAGGACTAGTAAAGGACTAGTAAAGACCCAGTACACTACTTTAATACAGGACTAGTAAAGACCCAGTACACTACTTTAATACAGGACTAGTAAAGACCCAGTACACTACTTTAATACAGGACTAGTAAAGACCCAGTACACTACTTTAATACAGGACTAGTAAAGACCCAGTACACTACTTTAATACAGGACTAGTAAAGACCCAGTACACTACTTTAATATAGGACTAGTAAAGACCCAGTACACTACCTTAACACAGGACTAGTAAAGACCCAGTACACTACCTTAATACAGGACTAGTAAAGGCCCAGTACACTACTTTAACACAGGACTAGTAAAGACCCAGTACACTACCTTAATACAGGACTAGTAAAGGACTAGTAAAGGCCCAGTACACTACTTTAATACAGGACTAGTAAAGGCCCAGTACACTACTTTAATACAGGACTAGTAAAGACCCAGTACACTACCTTAATACAGGACTAGTAAAGGCCCAGTACACTACTTTAATACAGGACTAGTAAAGGACTAGTAAAGACCCAGTACACTACTTTAATACAGGACTAGTAAAGGCCCAGTACACTACCTTAATACAGGACTAGTAAAGGACTAGTAAAGGCCCAGTACACTACTTTAATATAGGACTAGTAAAGACCCAGTACACTACCTTAATACAGGACTAGTAAAGACCCAGTACACTACTTTAATACAGGACTAGTAAAGACCCAGTACACTACTTTAATACAGGACTAGTAAAGGCCCAGTACACTACTTTAATACAGGACTAGTAAAGACCCAGTACACTACTTTAATACAGGACTAGTAAAGGACTAGTAAAGACCCAGTACACTATTTAATATAGGACTAGTAAAGGCCCAGTACACTACCTTAATACAGGACTAGTAAAGGCCCAGTACACTACTTTAAAACAGGACTAGTAAAGGACTAGTAAAGACCCAGTACACTACTTTAATACAGGACTAGTAAAGACCCAGTACACTACTTTAATACAGGACTGGTAAAGGACTAGTAAAGACCCAGTACACTACTTTAATACAGGACTAGTAAAGACCCAGTACACTACTTTAATACAGGACTAGTAAAGGACTAATAAAGACCCAGTACACTACTTTAATACAGGACTAGTAAAGACCCAGTACACTACTTTAATACAGGACTAGTAAAGGACTAGTAAAGACCCAGTACACTACTTTAATACAGGACTAGTAAAGGACTAGTAAAGACCCAGTGCACTATTTAATACAGGACTAGTAAAGGACTAGTAAAGACCCAGTACACTACCTTAATACAGGACTAGTAAAGGCCCAGTACACTATTTAATATAGGACTAGTAAAGGCCCAGTACACTATTTAATACAGGACTAGTAAAGGACTAGTAAAGATCCAGTACACTACTTTAATACAGGACTAGTAAAGGCCCAGTACACTATTTAATACAGGACTAGTAAAGGACTAGTAAAGACCCAGTACACTACTTTAATACAGGACTAGTAAAGGACTAGTAAAGGCCCAGTACACTATTTAATACAGGACTAGTAAAGGACTAGTAAAGGCCCAGTACACTATTTAATACAGGACTAGTAAAGGACTAGTAAAGACCCAGTACACTACCTTAATACAGGACTAGTAAAGACCCAGTACACTACTTTAATACAGGACTAGTAAAGGCCCAGTACACTATTTAATACAGGACTAGTAAAGGCCCAGTACACTATTTAATATAGGACTAGTAAAGGCCCAGTACACTACTTTAATACAGGACTAGTAAAGGCCCAGTACACTATTTAATATAGGACTAGTAAAGACCCAGTACACTATTTAATACAGGACTAGTAAAGACCCAGTACACTACTTTAATACAGGACTAGTAAAGGACTAGTAAAGACCCAGTACACTACTTTAATACAGGACTAGTAAAGGACTAGTAAAGACCCAGTACACTACTTTAATACAGGACTAGTAAAGGACTAGTAAAGACCCAGTACACTACTTTAACACAGGACTAGTAAAGACCCAGTACACTACTTTAATACAGGACTAGTAAAGACCCAGTACACTACTTTAATACAGGACTAGTAAAGACCCAGTACACTACTTTAATACAGGACTAGTAAAGACCCAGTACACTACTTTAATACAGGACTAGTAAAGACCCAGTACACTACTTTAATATAGGACTAGTAAAGACCCAGTACACTACCTTAACACAGGACTAGTAAAGACCCAGTACACTACCTTAATACAGGACTAGTAAAGGCCCAGTACACTACTTTAACACAGGACTAGTAAAGACCCAGTACACTACCTTAATACAGGACTAGTAAAGACCCAGTACACTATTTTAATACAGGACTAGTAAAGACCCAGTACACTATTTAATACAGGACTAGTAAAGGACTAGTAAAGACCCAGTACACTACTTTAATACAGGACTAGTAAAGACCCAGTACACTACTTTAATACAGGACTAGTAAAGGACTAGTAAAGGCCCAGTACACTATTTAATACAGGACTAGTAAAGGACTAGTAAAGGCCCAGTACACTACTTTAATACAGGACTAGTAAAGGACTAGTAAAGGCCCAGTACACTATTTAATACAGGACTAGTAAAGGACTAGTAAAGGCCCAGTACACTATTTAATACAGGACTAGTAAAGGCCCAGTACACTATTTTAATACAGGACTAGTAAAGGCCCAGTACACTACCTTAATACAGGACTAGTAAAGGCCCAGTACACTATTTAATATAGGACTAGTAAAGGCCCAGTACACTACTTTAATACAGGACTAGTAAAGGCCCAGTACACTATTTAATATAGGACTAGTAAAGACCCAGTACACTATTTAATACAGGACTAGTAAAGACCCAGTACACTACTTTAATACAGGACTAGTAAAGGACTAGTAAAGACCCAGTACACTACTTTAATACAGGACTAGTAAAGGACTAGTAAAGACCCAGTACACTACTTTAATACAGGACTAGTAAAGGACTAGTAAAGACCCAGTACACTACTTTAACACAGGACTAGTAAAGACCCAGTACACTACTTTAATACAGGACTAGTAAAGACCCAGTACACTACTTTAATACAGGACTAGTAAAGACCCAGTACACTACTTTAATACAGGACTAGTAAAGACCCAGTACACTACTTTAATACAGGACTAGTAAAGACCCAGTACACTACTTTAATATAGGACTAGTAAAGACCCAGTACACTACCTTAACACAGGACTAGTAAAGACCCAGTACACTACCTTAATACAGGACTAGTAAAGGCCCAGTACACTACTTTAACACAGGACTAGTAAAGACCCAGTACACTACCTTAATACAGGACTAGTAAAGGACTAGTAAAGGCCCAGTACACTATTTAATACAGGACTAGTAAAGGCCCAGTACACTACTTTAATACAGGACTAGTAAAGGCCCAGTACACTATTTAATACAGGACTAGTAAAGGCCCAGTACACTACTTTAATACAGGACTAGTAAAGGACTAGTAAAGGCCCAGTACACTATTTAATACAGGACTAGTAAAGGCCCAGTACACTACCTTAATACAGGACTAGTAAAGGACTAGTAAAGGCCCAGTACACTACTTTAATACAGGACTAGTAAAGGACTAGTAAAGACCCAGTACACTACTTTAATACAGGACTAGTAAAGGACTAGTAAAGACCCAGTACACTACCTTAATACAGGACTAGTAAAGACCCAGTACACTACTTTAATACAGGACTAGTAAAGACCCAGTACACTACTTTAATACAGGACTGGTAAAGGACTAGTAAAGACCCAGTACACTACTTTAATACAGGACTAGTAAAGACCCAGTACACTACTTTAATACAGGACTAGTAAAGGACTAGTAAAGACCCAGTACACTACTTTAATACAGGACTAGTAAAGGACTAGTAAAGACCCAGTACACTACTTTAATACAGGACTAGTAAAGGACTAGTAAAGACCCAGTACACTACTTTAATACAGGACTAGTAAAGGACTAGTAAAGACCCAGTACACTACCTTAATACAGGACTAGTAAAGGCCCAGTACACTACATTAATACAGGACTAGTAAAGGCCCAGTACACTACCTTAATACAGGACTAGTAAAGGCCCAGTACACTATTTAATATAGGACTAGTAAAGGCCCAGTACACTACTTTAATACAGGACTAGTAAAGGCCCAGTACACTATTTAATATAGGACTAGTAAAGACCCAGTACACTATTTAATACAGGACTAGTAAAGACCCAGTACACTACTTTAATACAGGACTAGTAAAGGACTAGTAAAGACCCAGTACACTACTTTAATACAGGACTAGTAAAGGACTAGTAAAGACCCAGTACACTACTTTAATACAGGACTAGTAAAGGACTAGTAAAGACCCAGTACACTACTTTAACACAGGACTAGTAAAGACCCAGTACACTACTTTAATACAGGACTAGTAAAGACCCAGTACACTACTTTAATACAGGACTAGTAAAGACCCAGTACACTACTTTAATACAGGACTAGTAAAGACCCAGTACACTACTTTAATACAGGACTAGTAAAGACCCAGTACACTACTTTAATATAGGACTAGTAAAGACCCAGTACACTACCTTAACACAGGACTAGTAAAGACCCAGTACACTACCTTAATACAGGACTAGTAAAGGCCCAGTACACTACTTTAACACAGGACTAGTAAAGACCCAGTACACTACCTTAATACAGGACTAGTAAAGGACTAGTAAAGGCCCAGTACACTACTTTAATACAGGACTAGTAAAGGCCCAGTACACTACTTTAATACAGGACTAGTAAAGACCCAGTACACTACCTTAATACAGGACTAGTAAAGGCCCAGTACACTACTTTAATACAGGACTAGTAAAGGACTAGTAAAGACCCAGTACACTACTTTAATACAGGACTAGTAAAGGCCCAGTACACTACCTTAATACAGGACTAGTAAAGGACTAGTAAAGGCCCAGTACACTACTTTAATATAGGACTAGTAAAGACCCAGTACACTACCTTAATACAGGACTAGTAAAGACCCAGTACACTACTTTAATACAGGACTAGTAAAGACCCAGTACACTACTTTAATACAGGACTAGTAAAGGCCCAGTACACTACTTTAATACAGGACTAGTAAAGACCCAGTACACTACTTTAATACAGGACTAGTAAAGGACTAGTAAAGACCCAGTACACTATTTAATATAGGACTAGTAAAGGCCCAGTACACTACCTTAATACAGGACTAGTAAAGGCCCAGTACACTACTTTAAAACAGGACTAGTAAAGGACTAGTAAAGACCCAGTACACTACTTTAATACAGGACTAGTAAAGACCCAGTACACTACTTTAATACAGGACTGGTAAAGGACTAGTAAAGACCCAGTACACTACTTTAATACAGGACTAGTAAAGACCCAGTACACTACTTTAATACAGGACTAGTAAAGGACTAATAAAGACCCAGTACACTACTTTAATACAGGACTAGTAAAGACCCAGTACACTACTTTAATACAGGACTAGTAAAGGACTAGTAAAGACCCAGTACACTACTTTAATACAGGACTAGTAAAGAACTAGTAAAGACCCAGTACACTACTTTAATACAGGACTAGTAAAGGACTAGTAAAGACCCAGTACACTACCTTAATACAGGACTAGTAAAGACCCAGTACACTATTTTAATACAGGACTAGTAAAGACCCAGTACACTACTTTAATACAGGACTGATAAAGGACTAGTAAAGACCCAGTACACTACTTTAATACAGGACTAGTAAAGACCCAGTACACTATTTTAATACAGGACTAGTAAAGGACTAGTAAAGGCCCAGTACACTATTTAATACAGGACTAGTAAAGGACTAGTAAAGGCCCAGTACACTACTTTAATACAGGACTAGTAAAGGACTAGTAAAGGCCCAGTACACTATTTAATACAGGACTAGTAAAGGACTAGTAAAGACCCAGTACACTACTTTAATACAGGACTAGTAAAGACCCAGTACACTACCTTAATACAGGACTAGTAAAGGCCCAGTACACTACCTTAATACAGGACTAGTAAAGGCCCAGTACACTATTTAATATAGGACTAGTAAAGGCCCAGTACACTACTTTAATACAGGACTAGTAAAGGCCCAGTACACTATTTAATATAGGACTAGTAAAGACCCAGTACACTATTTAATACAGGACTAGTAAAGACCCAGTACACTACTTTAATACAGGACTAGTAAAGGACTAGTAAAGACCCAGTACACTACTTTAATACAGGACTAGTAAAGGACTAGTAAAGACCCAGTACACTACTTTAATACAGGACTAGTAAAGGACTAGTAAAGACCCAGTACACTACTTTAACACAGGACTAGTAAAGACCCAGTACACTACTTTAATACAGGACTAGTAAAGACCCAGTACACTACTTTAATACAGGACTAGTAAAGACCCAGTACACTACTTTAATACAGGACTAGTAAAGACCCAGTACACTACTTTAATACAGGACTAGTAAAGACCCAGTACACTACTTTAATATAGGACTAGTAAAGACCCAGTACACTACCTTAACACAGGACTAGTAAAGACCCAGTACACTACCTTAATACAGGACTAGTAAAGGCCCAGTACACTACTTTAACACAGGACTAGTAAAGACCCAGTACACTACCTTAATACAGGACTAGTAAAGGACTAGTAAAGGCCCAGTACACTACTTTAATACAGGACTAGTAAAGGCCCAGTACACTACTTTAATACAGGACTAGTAAAGACCCAGTACACTACCTTAATACAGGACTAGTAAAGGCCCAGTACACTACTTTAATACAGGACTAGTAAAGGACTAGTAAAGACCCAGTACACTACTTTAATACAGGACTAGTAAAGGCCCAGTACACTACCTTAATACAGGACTAGTAAAGGACTAGTAAAGGCCCAGTACACTACTTTAATATAGGACTAGTAAAGACCCAGTACACTACCTTAATACAGGACTAGTAAAGACCCAGTACACTACTTTAATACAGGACTAGTAAAGACCCAGTACACTACTTTAATACAGGACTAGTAAAGGCCCAGTACACTACTTTAATACAGGACTAGTAAAGACCCAGTACACTACTTTAATACAGGACTAGTAAAGGACTAGTAAAGACCCAGTACACTATTTAATATAGGACTAGTAAAGGCCCAGTACACTACCTTAATACAGGACTAGTAAAGGCCCAGTACACTACTTTAAAACAGGACTAGTAAAGGACTAGTAAAGACCCAGTACACTACTTTAATACAGGACTAGTAAAGACCCAGTACACTACTTTAATACAGGACTGGTAAAGGACTAGTAAAGACCCAGTACACTACTTTAATACAGGACTAGTAAAGACCCAGTACACTACTTTAATACAGGACTAGTAAAGGACTAATAAAGACCCAGTACACTACTTTAATACAGGACTAGTAAAGACCCAGTACACTACTTTAATACAGGACTAGTAAAGGACTAGTAAAGACCCAGTACACTACTTTAATACAGGACTAGTAAAGAACTAGTAAAGACCCAGTACACTACTTTAATACAGGACTAGTAAAGGACTAGTAAAGACCCAGTACACTACCTTAATACAGGACTAGTAAAGACCCAGTACACTATTTTAATACAGGACTAGTAAAGACCCAGTACACTACTTTAATACAGGACTGATAAAGGACTAGTAAAGACCCAGTACACTACTTTAATACAGGACTAGTAAAGACCCAGTACACTACTTTAATACAGGACTAGTAAAGGACTAGTAAAGACCCAGTACACTACTTTAATACAGGACTAGTAAAGGACTAGTAAAGACCCAGTACACTACCTTAATACAGGACTAGTAAAGGACTAGTAAAGGCCCAGTACACTACCTTAATACAGGACTAGTAAAGGACTAGTAAAGACCCAGTACACTACCTTAATACAGGACTAGTAAAGACCCAGTACACTATTTTAATACAGGACTAGTAAAGGCCCAGTACACTACATTAATACAGGACTAGTAAAGGCCCAGTACACTATTTAATATAGGACTAGTAAAGGCCCAGTACACTATTTAATATAGGACTAGTAAAGGCCCAGTACACTATTTAATACAGGACTAGTAAAGGACTAGTAAAGGCCCAGTACACTACTTTAATACAGGACTAGTAAAGGACTAGTAAAGACCCAGTACACTACTTTAATACAGGACTAGTAAAGGACTAGTAAAGACCCAGTACACTACTTTAATACAGGACTAGTAAAGGACTAGTAAAGACCCAGTACACTACTTTAACACAGGACTAGTAAAGACCCAGTACACTACTTTAATACAGGACTAGTAAAGACCCAGTACACTACTTTAATACAGGACTAGTAAAGACCCAGTACACTACTTTAATACAGGACTAGTAAAGACCCAGTACACTACTTTAATACAGGACTAGTAAAGACCCAGTACACTACTTTAATATAGGACTAGTAAAGACCCAGTACACTACCTTAACACAGGACTAGTAAAGACCCAGTACACTACCTTAATACAGGACTAGTAAAGGCCCAGTACACTACTTTAACACAGGACTAGTAAAGACCCAGTACACTACCTTAATACAGGACTAGTAAAGACCCAGTACACTATTTTAATACAGGACTAGTAAAGACCCAGTACACTACCTTAATACAGGACTAGTAAAGACCCAGTACACTACCTTAATACAGGACTAGTAAAGGCCCAGTACACTACTTTAATACAGGACTAGTAAAGGACTAGTAAAGACCCAGTACACTACCTTAATACAGGACTAGTAAAGGACTAGTAAAGACCCAGTACACTACCTTAATACAGGACTAGTAAAGGACTAGTAAAGACCCAGTACACTACTTTAATACAGGACTAGTAAAGGACTAGTAAAGACCCAGTACACTACCTTAATACAGGACTAGTAAAGACCCAGTACACTACTTTAATACAGGACTAGTAAAGGCCCAGTACACTACCTTAATACAGGACTAGTAAAGGCCCAGTACACTATTTAATATAGGACTAGTAAAGGCCCAGTACACTACTTTAATACAGGACTAGTAAAGGCCCAGTACACTATTTAATATAGGACTAGTAAAGACCCAGTACACTATTTAATACAGGACTAGTAAAGACCCAGTACACTACTTTAATACAGGACTAGTAAAGGACTAGTAAAGACCCAGTACACTACTTTAATACAGGACTAGTAAAGGACTAGTAAAGACCCAGTACACTACTTTAATACAGGACTAGTAAAGGACTAGTAAAGACCCAGTACACTACTTTAACACAGGACTAGTAAAGACCCAGTACACTACTTTAATACAGGACTAGTAAAGACCCAGTACACTACTTTAATACAGGACTAGTAAAGACCCAGTACACTACTTTAATACAGGACTAGTAAAGACCCAGTACACTACTTTAATACAGGACTAGTAAAGACCCAGTACACTACTTTAATATAGGACTAGTAAAGACCCAGTACACTACCTTAACACAGGACTAGTAAAGACCCAGTACACTACCTTAATACAGGACTAGTAAAGGCCCAGTACACTACTTTAACACAGGACTAGTAAAGACCCAGTACACTACCTTAATACAGGACTAGTAAAGGACTAGTAAAGCCCCAGTACACTACTTTAATACAGGACTAGTAAAGGCCCAGTACACTACTTTAATACAGGACTAGTAAAGACCCAGTACACTACCTTAATACAGGACTAGTAAAGGCCCAGTACACTACTTTAATACAGGACTAGTAAAGGACTAGTAAAGACCCAGTACACTACTTTAATACAGGACTAGTAAAGGCCCAGTACACTACCTTAATACAGGACTAGTAAAGGACTAGTAAAGGCCCAGTACACTACTTTAATATAGGACTAGTAAAGACCCAGTACACTACCTTAATACAGGACTAGTAAAGACCCAGTACACTACTTTAATACAGGACTAGTAAAGACCCAGTACACTACTTTAATACAGGACTAGTAAAGGCCCAGTACACTACTTTAATACAGGACTAGTAAAGACCCAGTACACTACTTTAATACAGGACTAGTAAAGGACTAGTAAAGACCCAGTACACTATTTAATATAGGACTAGTAAAGGCCCAGTACACTACCTTAATACAGGACTAGTAAAGGCCCAGTACACTACTTTAAAACAGGACTAGTAAAGGACTAGTAAAGACCCAGTACACTACTTTAATACAGGACTAGTAAAGACCCAGTACACTACTTTAATACAGGACTGGTAAAGGACTAGTAAAGACCCAGTACACTACTTTAATACAGGACTAGTAAAGACCCAGTACACTACTTTAATACAGGACTAGTAAAGGACTAATAAAGACCCAGTACACTACTTTAATACAGGACTAGTAAAGACCCAGTACACTACTTTAATACAGGACTAGTAAAGGACTAGTAAAGACCCAGTACACTACTTTAATACAGGACTAGTAAAGGACTAGTAAAGACCCAGTACACTACTTTAATACAGGACTAGTAAAGGACTAGTAAAGACCCAGTACACTACCTTAATACAGGACTAGTAAAGACCCAGTACACTATTTAATATAGGACTAGTAAAGGCCCAGTACACTATTTAATACAGGACTGGTAAAGGACTAGTAAAGACCCAGTACACTACTTTAATACAGGACTAGTAAAGGCCCAGTACACTATTTAATACAGGACTAGTAAAGGACTAGTAAAGACCCAGTACACTACCTTAATACAGGACTAGTAAATACCCAGTACACTACTTTAATACAGGACTAGTAAAGGACTAGTAAAGACCCAGTGCACTATTTAATACAGGACTAGTAAAGGACTAGTAAAGACCCAGTACACTACCTTAATACAGGACTAGTAAAGACCCAGTACACTATTTTAATACAGGACTAGTAAAGGCCCAGTACACTACCTTAATACAGGACTAGTAAAGGCCCAGTACACTATTTAATATAGGACTAGTAAAGGCCCAGTACACTACTTTAATACAGGACTAGTAAAGGCCCAGTACACTATTTAATATAGGACTAGTAAAGACCCAGTACACTATTTAATACAGGACTAGTAAAGACCCAGTACACTACTTTAATACAGGACTAGTAAAGGACTAGTAAAGACCCAGTACACTACTTTAATACAGGACTAGTAAAGGACTAGTAAAGACCCAGTACACTACTTTAATACAGGACTAGTAAAGGACTAGTAAAGACCCAGTACACAACTTTAACACAGGACTAGTAAAGACCCAGTACACTACTTTAATACAGGACTAGTAAAGACCCAGTACACTACTTTAATACAGGACTAGTAAAGACCCAGTACACTACTTTAATACAGGACTAGTAAAGACCCAGTACACTACTTTAATACAGGACTAGTAAAGACCCAGTACACTACTTTAATATAGGACTAGTAAAGACCCAGTACACTACCTTAACACAGGACTAGTAAAGACCCAGTACACTACCTTAATACAGGACTAGTAAAGGCCCAGTACACTACTTTAACACAGGACTAGTAAAGACCCAGTACACTACCTTAATACAGGACTAGTAAAGTACTAGTAAAGGCCCAGTACACTACTTTAATACAGGACTAGTAAAGGCCCAGTACACTACTTTAATACAGGACTAGTAAAGACCCAGTACACTACCTTAATACAGGACTAGTAAAGGCCCAGTACACTACTTTAATACAGGACTAGTAAAGGACTAGTAAAGACCCAGTACACTACTTTAATACAGGACTAGTAAAGGCCCAGTACACTACCTTAATACAGGACTAGTAAAGGACTAGTAAAGGCCCAGTACACTACTTTAATACAGGACTAGTAAAGACCCAGTACACTACCTTAATACAGGACTAGTAAAGACCCAGTACACTACTTTAATACAGGACTAGTAAAGACCCAGTACACTACTTTAATACAGGACTAGTAAAGGCCCAGTACACTACTTTAATACAGGACTAGTAAAGGACTAGTAAAGACCCAGTACACTACTTTAATACAGGACTAGTAAAGACCCAGTACACTACCTTAATACAGGACTAGTAAAGGCCCAGTACACTACTTTAATACAGGACTAGTAAAGGACTAGTAAAGACCCAGTACACAACTTTAATAGAGGACTAGTAAAGGACTAGTAAAGGACTAGTAAAGACCCAGTACACTACTTTAATACAGGACTAGTAAAGACCCAGTACACTACTTTAATACAGGACTAGTAAAGGCCCAGTACACTACTTTAATACAGGACTAGTAAAGGACTAGTAAAGGACTAGTAAAGGACTAGTAAAGGACTAGTAAAGGCCCAGTACACTACTTTAATACAGGACTAGTAAAGGACTAGTAAAGGCCCAGTACACTACTTTAATACAGGACTAGTAAAGGCCCAGTACACTACTTTAATACAGGACTAGTAAAGGACTAGTAAAGGACTAGTAAAGGACTAGTAAAGGACTAGTAAAGGACTAGTAAAGGACTAGTAAAGGACTAGTAAAGGCCCAGTACACTACTTTAATACAGGACTAGTAAAGGACTAGTAAAGGCCCAGTACACTACTTTAATACAGGACTAGTAAAGGCCCAGTACACTACTTTAATACAGGACTAGTAAAGGACTAGTAAAGACCCAGTACACTACTTTAATACAGGACTAGTAAAGGACTAGTAAAGGCCCAGTACACTACTTTAATACAGGACTAGTAAAGGACTAGTAAAGGCCCAGTACACTACTTTAATACAGGACTAGTAAAGGCCCAGTACACTATTTAATACAGGACTAGTAAAGGACTAGTAAAGACCCAGTACACTACTTTAATACAGGACTAGTAAAGGACTAGTAAAGGCCCAGTACACTACTTTAATACAGGACTAGTAAAGGACTAGTAAAGGCCCAGTACACTACTTAACACAGGACTAGTAAAGACCCAGTACACTACCTTAATACAGGACTAGTAAAGGACTAGTAAAGGCCCAGTACACTACTTTAACACAGGACTAGTAAAGGCCCAGTACACTACCTTAATACAGGACTAGTAAAGGCCCAGTAAACTACTTTAATACAGGACTAGTAAAGACCCAGTACACTACTTTAATACAGGACTAGTAAAGACCCAGTACACTACTTTAATACAGGACTAGTAAAGACCCAGTACACTACTTTAATACAGGACTAGTAAAGGACTAGTAAAGGCCCAGTACACTACTTTAATACAGGACTAGTAAAGACCCAGTACACTATTTAATACAGGACTAGTAAAGACCCAGTACACTACCTTAATACAGGACTAGTAAAGACCCAGTACACTACTTTAATACAGGACTAGTAAAGACCCAGTACACTATTTAATACAGGACTAGTAAAGGCCCAGTACACTACTTTAATACAGGACTAGTAAAGGACTAGTAAAGACCCAGTACACTACTTTAATACAGGACTAGTAAAGGACTAGTAAAGGCCCAGTACACTACTTTAATACAGGACTAGTAAAGGACTAGTAAAGGCCCAGTACACTATTTAATACAGGACTAGTAAAGGCCCAGTACACTATTTAATACAGGACTAGTAAAGGCCCAGTACACTATTTAATACAGGACTAGTAAAGGCCCAGTACACTATTTAATACAGGACTAGTAAAGGCCCAGTACACTACTTTAATACAGGACTAGTAAAGGCCCAGTACACTATTTAATACAGGACTAGTAAAGGCCCAGTACACTATTTAATACAGGACTAGTAAAGGCCCAGTACACTACTTTAATACAGGACTAGTAAAGACCCAGTACACTATCTTAATACAGGACTAGTAAAGGCCCAGTACACTATTTAATACAGGACTAGTAAAGGCCCAGTACACTATTTAATATAGGACTAGTAAAGGCCCAGTACACTATTTTAATACAGGACTAGTAAAGGCCCAGTACACTATTTTAATACAGGACTAGTAAAGGCCCAGTACACTATTTTAATACAGGACTAGTAAAGGCCCAGTACACTATTTTAATACAGGACTAGTAAAGGCCCAGTACACTATTTAATACAGGACTAGTAAAGGCCCAGTACACTATTTAATATAGGACTAGTAAAGGCCCAGTACACTATTTAATATAGGACTAGTAAAGGCCCAGTACACTATTTAATATAGGACTAGTAAAGGCCCAGTACACTATTTAATATAGGACTAGTAAAGGCCCAGTACACTATTTAATATAGGACTAGTAAAGGCCCAGTACACTATTTAATATAGGACTAGTAAAGGCCCAGTACACTATTTAATATAGGACTAGTAAAGGCCCAGTACACTATTTAATATAGGACTAGTAAAGGCCCAGTAAACTCCATTAATACAGGACTAGTAAAGGCCCAGTACACTATTTAATATAGGACTAGTAAAGGACTAGTAAAGACCCAGTACACTATTTAATATAGGACTAGTAAAGGCCCAGTACACTATTTAATATAGGACTAGTAAAGGCCCAGTACACTATTTAATATAGGACTAGTAAAGGCCCAGTACACTATTTAATATAGGACTAGTAAAGGCCCAGTACACTATTTAATATAGGACTAGTAAAGGCCCAGTACACTATTTAATATAGGACTAGTAAAGACCCAGTACACTATTTAATACAGGACTAGTAAAGGACTAGTAAAGGCCCAGTAAACTCCATTAATACAGGACTAGTAAAGGCCCAGTACACTATTTAATATAGGACTAGTAAAGGCCCAGTACACTATTTAATATAGGACTAGTAAAGGCCCAGTACACTATTTAATATAGGACTAGTAAAGGCCCAGTAAACTCCATTAATACAGGACTAGTAAAGACCCAGTACACTACTTTAATACAGGACTAGTAAAGACCCAGTACACTACTTTAATACAGGACTAGTAAAGGACTAGTAAAGACCCAGTACACAACTTTAATAGAGGACTAGTCAAGACCCAGTACACTACTTTAATACAGGACTAGTAAAGGACTAGTAAAGACCCAGTACACTACTTTAATACAGGACTAGTAAAGGACTAGTAAAGACCCAGTACACAACTTTAATAGAGGACTAGTCAAGACCCAGTACACTACTTTAATACAGGACTAGTAAAGGACTAGTAAAGACCCAGTACACTACTTTAATAGAGGACTAGTCAAGACCCAGTACACTACTTTAATACAGGACTAGTAAAGGACTAGTAAAGACCCAGTACACTACTTTAATAGAGGACTAGTCAAGACCCAGTACACTACTTTAATACAGGACTAGTAAATACCCAGTACACTACTTTAAAACAGGACTAGTAAAGGACTAGTAAAGACCCAGTACACTACTTTAATACAGGACTTGTAAATACCCAGTACACTACATTAATACAGGACTAGTAAAGAACCAGTACCCTACTTTAATACAGGACTAGTAAAGGACTAGTAAATGCCCAGTACACTACTTTAAAACAGGACTAGTAAAGGACTAGTAAAGACCCAGTACACTACTTTAAAACAGGACTAGTAAAGGACTAGTAAAGACCCAGTACACTACTTTAAAACAGGACTAGTAAAGGACTAGTAAAGACCCAGTACACTACTTTAATACAGGACTAGTAAAGGACTAGTAAATGCCCAGTACACTACTTTAAAACAGGACTAGTAAAGGACTAGTAAAGACCCAGTACACTACTTTAAAACAGGACTAGTAAAGGACTAGTAAAGACCCAGTACACTACTTTAAAACAGGACTAGTAAAGGACTAGTAAAGACCCAGTACACTACTTTAAAACAGGACTAGTAAAGGACTAGTAAAGACCCAGTACACTACTTTAATACAGGACTAGTAAAGGACTAGTAAATGCCCAGTACACTACTTTAAAACAGGACTAGTAAAGGACTAGTAAAGACCCAGTACACTACTTTATTACAGGACTAGTAAAGGCCCAGTACACTACATTAATACAGGACTAGTAAAGGACTAGTAAAGGCCCAGTACACTACTTTAAAACAGGACTAGTAAAGGACTAGTAAAGACCCAGTACACTACTTTAATACAGGACTAGTAAAGGACTAGTAAAGACCCAGTACACTACTTTAATACAGGACTAGTAAAGACCCAGTACACTACTTTAAAACAGGACTGGTAAAGGACTAGTAAAGACCCAGTACACTACTTTAAAACAGGACTGGTAAAGGACTAGTAAAGACCCAGTACACTACTTTAAAACAGGACTGGTAAAGGACTAGTAAAGACCCAGTACACTACTTTATTACAGGACTAGTAAAGACCCAGTACACTACTTTATTACAGGACTAGTAAAGACCCAGTACACTACTTTATTACAGGACTAGTAAAGACCCAGTACACTACTTTATTACAGGACTGGTAAAGGACTAGTAAAGACCCAGTACACTACTTTATTACAGGACTAGTAAAGACCCAGTACACTACTTTATTACAGGACTGGTAAAGGACTAGTAAAGACCCAGTACACTACTTTATTACAGGACTAGTAAAGGACTAGTAAAGACCCAGTACACTACTTTATTACAGGACTAGTAAAGACCCAGGACACTACTTTATTACAGGACTAGTAAAGGCCCAGTACACTACATTAATACAGGACTAGTAAAGGACTAGTAAAGGCCCATTACACTACTTTAAAACAGGACTAGTAAAGACCCAGTACACTACTTTAATACAGGACTAGTAAAGGACTAGTAAAGACCCAGTACATTACTTTAATACAGGACTAGTAAAGACCCAGTACACTACTTTAATACAGGACTAGTAAAGGACTAGTAAAGGCCCAGTACACTACTTTAAAACAGGACTGGTAAAGGACTAGTAAAGACCCAGTACACTACTTTAATACAGGACTAGTAAAGACCCAGTACACTACTTTAATACAGGACTAGTAAAGGACTAGTAAAGACCCAGTACACTACTTTAACACAGGACTAGTAAAGGACTAGTAAAGACCCAGTACACTACTTTAATATAGGACGAGTAAAGACCCAGTACACTACTTTAATACAGGACTAGTAAAGACCCAGTACACTACTTTAATACAGGACTAGTAAAGACCCAGTACACTACTTTAATACAGGACTAGTAAAGGACCAGTACCCTACTTTAATACAGGACTAGTAAAGACCCAGTACACTACTTTAATACAGGACTAGTCAAGACCCAGTACACTACTTTAATAGAGGACTAGTCAAGACCCAGTACACTACTTTAAAACAGGACTATTAAAGACCCAGTACACTACTTTAATACAGGACTAGTAAAGACCCAGTACACTACCTTAATACAGGACTAGTAAAGGACTAGTAAAGGACTAGTAAAGGACTAGTAAAGGCCCAGTACACTACCTTAATACAGGACTAGTAAAGGACTAGTAAAGGCCCAGTACACTACCTTAATACAGGACTAGTAAATACCCAGTACACTACTTTAATACAGGACTAGTAAAGACCCAGTACACTACCTTAATACAGGACTAGTAAAGACCCAGTACACTACCTTAATACAGGACTAGTAAAGGACTAGTAAAGACCCAGTACACTACCTTAATACAGGACTAGTAAATACCCAGTACACTACCTTAATACAGGACTAGTAAAGGCCCAGTACACTACTTTAACACAGGACTAGTAAAGGACTAGTAAAGGACTAGTAAAGGACTAGTAAAGACCCAGTACACTACTTTAATACAGGACTAGTAAAGGACTAGTAAAGACCCAGTACACTACTTTAACACAGGACTAGTAAAGGACTAGTAAAGGACTAGTAAAGGACTAGTAAAGACCCAGTACACTACTTTAATACAGGACTAGTAAAGGACTAGTAAAGGACTAGTAAAGGACTAGTAAAGGACTAGTAAAGACCCAGTACACTACTTTAATACAGGACTAGTAAAGGACTAGTAAAGGCCCAGTACACTACCTTAATACAGGACTAGTAAAGGACTAGTAAAGACCCAGTACACTACTTTAACACAGGACTAGTAAAGGACTAGTATAGGACTAGTAAAGGACTAGTAAAGACCCAGTACACTACTTTAATACAGGACTAGTAAAGGACTAGTAAAGGCCCAGTACACTACTTTAATACAGGACTAGTAAAGACCCAGTACACTACTTTAATACAGGACTAGTAAAGGCCCAGTACACTACTTTAATACAGGACTAGTAAAGGACTAGTAAAGACCCAGTACACTACCTTAATACAGGACTAGTAAAGACCCAGTACACTACCTTAATACAGGACTAGTAAAGGACTAGTAAAGACCCAGTACACTACCTTAATACAGGACTAGTAAAGACCCAGTACACTACTTTAATACAGGACTAGTAAAGACCCAGTACACTACCTTAATACAGGACTAGTAAAGGACTAGTAAAGGACTAGTAAAGGCCCAGTACACTACCTTAATACAGGACTAGTAAAGACCCAGTACACTACCTTAATACAGGACTAGTAAAGGCCCAGTACACTACTTTAATACAGGACTAGTAAAGGACTAGTAAAGGCCCAGTACACTACCTTAATACAGGACTAGTAAAGGCCCAGTACACTACTTTAATACAGGACTAGTAAAGGACTAGTAAAGACCCAGTACACTACTTTAATACAGGACTAGTAAAGACCCAGTACACTACTTTAATATAGGACTAGTAAAGGACTAGTAAAGACCCAGTACACTACTTTAACACAGGACTAGTAAAGGACTAGTAAAGGACTAGTAAAGGACTAGTAAAGACCCAGTACACTACTTTAATACAGGACTAGTAAAGGACTAGTAAAGACCCAGTACACTACTTTAACACAGGACTAGTAAAGGACTAGTAAAGGACTAGTAAAGGACTAGTAAAGACCCAGTACACTACTTTAATACAGGACTAGTAAAGGACTAGTAAAGGACTAGTAAAGGACTAGTAAAGGACTAGTAAAGACCCAGTACACTACTTTAATACAGGACTAGTAAAGGACTAGTAAAGGCCCAGTACACTACCTTAATACAGGACTAGTATAGGACTAGTAAAGACCCAGTACACTACTTTAACACAGGACTAGTAAAGGACTAGTAAAGGACTAGTAAAGGACTAGTAAAGACCCAGTACACTACTTTAATACAGGACTAGTAAAGGACTAGTAAAGGCCCAGTACACTACTTTAATACAGGACTAGTAAAGACCCAGTACACTACTTTAATACAGGACTAGTAAAGGCCCAGTACACTACTTTAATACAGGACTAGTAAAGGACTAGTAAAGACCCAGTACACTACCTTAATACAGGACTAGTAAAGACCCAGTACACTACTTTAATACAGGACTAGTAAAGGACTAGTAAAGACCCAGTACACTACCTTAATACAGGACTAGTAAAGACCCAGTACACTACCTTAATACAGGACTAGTAAAGACCCAGTACACTACTTTAATACAGGACTAGTAAAGACCCAGTACACTACTTTAATACAGGACTAGTAAAGACCCAGTACACTACTTTAATACAGGACTAGTAAAGACCCAGTACACTACTTTAATACAGGACTAGTAAAGGACTAGTAAAGGACTAGTAAAGGACTAGTAAAGGACTAGTAAAGACCCAGTACACTACTTTAATACAGGACTAGTAAAGGACTAGTAAAGGCCCAGTACACTACCTTAATACAGGACTAGTAAAGGACTAGTAAAGACCCAGTACACTACTTTAACACAGGACTAGTAAAGGACTAGTAAAGGACTAGTAAAGGACTAGTAAAGACCCAGTACACTACTTTAATACAGGACTAGTAAAGGACTAGTAAAGGCCCAGTACACTACTTTAATACAGGACTAGTAAAGACCCAGTACACTACTTTAATACAGGACTAGTAAAGGCCCAGTACACTACTTTAATACAGGACTAGTAAAGGACTAGTAAAGACCCAGTACACTACCTTAATACAGGACTAGTAAAGACCCAGTACACTACTTTAATACAGGACTAGTAAAGGACTAGTAAAGACCCAGTACACTACCTTAATACAGGACTAGTAAAGACCCAGTACACTACTTTAATACAGGACTAGTAAAGACCCAGTACACTACTTTAAAACAGGACTAGTAAAGACCCAGTACACTACTTTAATACAGGACTAGTAAAGACCCAGTACACTACTTTAATACAGGACTAGTAAAGACCCAGTACACTACCTTAATACAGGACTAGTAAAGGACTAGTAAAGACCCAGTACACTACCTTAATACAGGACTAGTAAATACCCAGTACACTACCTTAATACAGGACTAGTAATGGCCCAGTACACTACTTTAACACAGGACTAGTAAAGACCCAGTACACTACCTTAATACAGGACTAGTAAAGGACTAGTAAAGGCCCAGTACACTACCTTAATACAGGACTAGTAAAGGACTAGTAAAGACCCAGTACACTACCTTAATACAGGACTAGTAAAGGACTAGTAAAGACCCAGTACACTACCTTAATACAGGACTAGTAAAGGACTAGTAAAGACCCAGTACACTACTTTAATACAGGACTAGTAAAGGCCCAGTACACTATTTAATACAGGACTAGTAAAGGCCCAGTACACTACTTTAATACAGGACTAGTAAAGGACTAGTAAAGACCCAGTACACTACTTTAATACAGGACTAGTAAAGGACTAGTAAAGACCCAGTACACTACCTTAATACAGGACTAGTAAAGACCCAGTACACTACTTTAATACAGGACTAGTAAAGGACTAGTAAAGACCCAGTACACTACCTTAATACAGGACTAGTAAATACCCAGTACACTACCTTAATACAGGACTAGTAATGGCCCAGTACACTACTTTAACACAGGACTAGTAAAGACCCAGTACACTACCTTAATACAGGACTAGTAAATACCCAGTACACTACTTTAATACAGGACTAGTAAAGGACTAGTAAAGGCCCAGTACACTACCTTAATACAGGACTAGTAAAGGCCCAGTACACTACCTTAATACAGGACTAGTAAAGGACTAGTAAAGGCCCAGTACACTACCTTAATACAGGACTAGTAAAGGCCCAGTACACTACTTTAATACAGGACTAGTAAAGACCCAGTACACTACTTTAATACAGGACTAGTAAAGACCCAGTACACTACTTTAATATAGGACTAGTAAAGACCCAGTACACTACTTTAAAACAGGACTAGTAAAGACCCAGTACACTACCTTAATACAGGACTAGTAAAGGACTAGTAAAGACCCAGTACACTACTTTAATACAGGACTAGTAAAGGCCCAGTACACTACCTTAATACAGGACTAGTAAAGGACTAGTAAAGACCCAGTACACTACTTTAACACAGGACTAGTAAAGGACTAGTAAAGGACTAGTAAAGGACTAGTAAAGACCCAGTACACTACTTTAATACAGGACTAGTAAAGGACTAGTAAAGACCCAGTACACTACTTTAACACAGGACTAGTAAAGGACTAGTAAAGGACTAGTAAAGGACTAGTAAAGACCCAGTACACTACTTTAATACAGGACTAGTAAAGGACTAGTAAAGGACTAGTAAAGGACTAGTAAAGGACTAGTAAAGACCCAGTACACTACTTTAATACAGGACTAGTAAAGGACTAGTAAAGGCCCAGTACACTACCTTAATACAGGACTAGTAAAGGACTAGTAAAGACCCAGTACACTACTTTAACACAGGACTAGTAAAGGACTAGTAAAGGACTAGTAAAGGACTAGTAAAGACCCAGTACACTACTTTAATACAGGACTAGTAAAGGACTAGTAAAGGCCCAGTACACTACTTTAATACAGGACTAGTAAAGACCCAGTACACTACTTTAATACAGGACTAGTAAAGGCCCAGTACACTACTTTAATACAGGACTAGTAAAGGACTAGTAAAGACCCAGTACACTACCTTAATACAGGACTAGTAAAGACCCAGTACACTACCTTAATACAGGACTAGTAAAGGACTAGTAAAGACCCAGTACACTACCTTAATACAGGACTAGTAAAGACCCAGTACACTACCTTAATACAGGACTAGTAAAGGCCCAGTACACTACTTTAATACAGGACTAGTAAAGACCCAGTACACTATTTAATACAGGACTAGTAATGGCCCAGTACACTACTTTAATACAGGACTAGTAAAGACCCAGTACACTACTTTAATACAGGACTAGTAAAGGACTAGTAAAGGACTAGTAAAGGACTAGTAAAGGACTAGTAAAGACCCAGTACACTACTTTAATACAGGACTAGTAAAGGACTAGTAAAGGCCCAGTACACTACCTTAATACAGGACTAGTAAAGGACTAGTAAAGACCCAGTACACTACTTTAACACAGGACTAGTAAAGGACTAGTAAAGGACTAGTAAAGGACTAGTAAAGACCCAGTACACTACTTTAATACAGGACTAGTAAAGGACTAGTAAAGGCCCAGTACACTACTTTAATACAGGACTAGTAAAGACCCAGTACACTACTTTAATACAGGACTAGTAAAGGCCCAGTACACTACTTTAATACAGGACTAGTAAAGGACTAGTAAAGACCCAGTACACTACCTTAATACAGGACTAGTAAAGACCCAGTACACTACTTTAATACAGGACTAGTAAAGGACTAGTAAAGACCCAGTACACTACCTTAATACAGGACTAGTAAAGACCCAGTACACTACTTTAATACAGGACTAGTAAAGACCCAGTACACTACTTTAAAACAGGACTAGTAAAGACCCAGTACACTACTTTAATACAGGACTAGTAAAGACCCAGTACACTACTTTAATACAGGACTAGTAAAGACCCAGTACACTACTTTAATACAGGACTAGTAAAGGACTAGTAAAGACCCAGTACACTACCTTAATACAGGACTAGTAAAGACCCAGTACACTACTTTAATACAGGACTAGTAAAGACCCAGTACACTACTTTAAAACAGGACTAGTAAAGACCCAGTACACTACTTTAATACAGGACTAGTAAAGGACTAGTAAAGACCCAGTACACTACTTTAATACAGGACTAGTAAAGGACTAGTAAAGACCCAGTACACTACTTTAATACAGGACTAGTAAAGGACTAGTAAAGACCCAGTACACTACTTTAATACAGGACTAGTAAAGGACTAGTAAAGACCCAGTACACTACTTTAATACAGGACTAGTAAAGGCCCAGTACACTACTTTAATACAGGACTAGTAAAGGCCCAGTACACTACTTTAATACAGGACTAGTAAAGGACTAGTAAAGACCCAGTACACTACTTTAATACAGGACTAGTAAAGGACTAGTAAAGACCCAGTACACTACCTTAATACAGGACTAGTAAAGACCCAGTACACTACTTTAATACAGGACTAGTAAAGGACTAGTAAAGACCCAGTACACTACTTTAATACAGGACTAGTAAAGACCCAGTACACTACCTTAATACAGGACTAGTAAAGGCCCAGTACACTACCTTAATACAGGACTAGTAAAGACCCAGTACACTACTTTAATACAGGACTAGTAAAGACCCAGTACACTACTTTAATACAGGACTAGTAAAGGACTAGTAAAGACCCAGTACACTACCTTAATACAGGACTAGTAAAGGCCCAGTACACTACTTTAATACAGGACTAGTAAAGGACTAGTAAAGGCCCAGTACACTACCTTAATACAGGACTAGTAAAGGCCCAGTACACTACTTTAATACAGGACTAGTAAAGGACTAGTAAAGACCCAGTACAATACTTTAATACAGGACTAGTAAAGACCCAGTACACTACTTTAATATAGGACTAGTAAAGACCCAGTACACTACTTTAAAACAGGACTAGTAAAGACCCAGTACACTACCTTAATACAGGACTAGTAAAGGACTAGTAAAGACCCAGTACACTACTTTAATACAGGACTAGTAAAGGCCCAGTACACTACCTTAATACAGGACTAGTAAAGGACTAGTAAAGACCCAGTACACTACTTTAACACAGGACTAGTAAAGGACTAGTAAAGGACTAGTAAAGGACTAGTAAAGACCCAGTACACTACTTTAATACAGGACTAGTAAAGGACTAGTAAAGACCCAGTACACTACTTTAACACAGGACTAGTAAAGGACTAGTAAAGGACTAGTAAAGGACTAGTAAAGACCCAGTACACTACTTTAATACAGGACTAGTAAAGGACTAGTAAAGGACTAGTAAAGGACTAGTAAAGGACTAGTAAAGACCCAGTACACTACTTTAATACAGGACTAGTAAAGGACTAGTAAAGGCCCAGTACACTACCTTAATACAGGACTAGTAAAGGACTAGTAAAGACCCAGTACACTACTTTAACACAGGACTAGTAAAGGACTAGTAAAGGACTAGTAAAGGACTAGTAAAGACCCAGTACACTACTTTAATACAGGACTAGTAAAGGACTAGTAAAGGCCCAGTACACTACTTTAATACAGGACTAGTAAAGACCCAGTACACTACTTTAATACAGGACTAGTAAAGGCCCAGTACACTACTTTAATACAGGACTAGTAAAGGACTAGTAAAGACCCAGTACACTACCTTAATACAGGACTAGTAAAGACCCAGTACACTACTTTAATACAGGACTAGTAAAGGACTAGTAAAGACCCAGTACACTACCTTAATACAGGACTAGTAAAGACCCAGTACACTACTTTAATACAGGACTAGTAAAGACCCAGTACACTACTTTAAAACAGGACTAGTAAAGACCCAGTACACTACTTTAATACAGGACTAGTAAAGACCCAGTACACTACTTTAATACAGGACTAGTAAAGACCCAGTACACTACTTTAATACAGGACTAGTAAAGGACTAGTAAAGACCCAGTACACTACCTTAATACAGGACTAGTAAAGACCCAGTACACTACCTTAATACAGGACTAGTAAAGACCCAGTACACTACTTTAATACAGGACTAGTAAAGACCCAGTACACTACTTTAATACAGGACTAGTAAAGGACTAGTAAAGGCCCAGTACACTACCTTAATACAGGACTAGTAAAGGACTAGTAAAGACCCAGTACACTACTTTAATACAGGACTAGTAAAGGACTAGTAAAGACCCAGTACACTACTTTAATACAGGACTAGTAAAGGACTAGTAAAGACCCAGTACACTACTTTAATACAGGACTAGTAAAGGCCCAGTACACTACTTTAATACAGGACTAGTAAAGGCCCAGTACACTACTTTAATACAGGACTAGTAAAGGACTAGTAAAGACCCAGTACACTACTTTAACACAGGACTAGTAAAGGACTAGTAAAGACCCAGTACACTACCTTAATACAGGACTAGTAAAGACCCAGTACACTACTTTAATACAGGACTAGTAAAGGACTAGTAAAGACCCAGTACACTACCTTAATACAGGACTAGTAAAGACCCAGTACACTACTTTAATACAGGACTAGTAAAGGACTAGTAAAGACCCAGTACACTACTTTAATATAGGACTAGTAAAGACCCAGTACACTACCTTAATACAGGACTAGTAAAGGCCCAGTACACTACCTTAATACAGGACTAGTAAAGACCCAGTACACTACTTTAATACAGGACTAGTAAAGGCCCAGTACACTACTTTAAAACAGGACTAGTAAAGGACTAGTAAAGGCCCAGTACACTACCTTAATACAGGACTAGTAAAGGCCCAGTACACTACTTTAATACAGGACTAGTAAATACCCAGTACACTACTTTAATACAGGACTAGTAAAGGACTAGTAAAGGCCCAGTACACTACCTTAATACAGGACTAGTAAAGGCCCAGTACACTACCTTAATACAGGACTAGTAAAGGACTAGTAAAGACCCAGTACACTACTTTAATACAGGACTAGTAAAGACCCAGTACACTACTTTAATATAGGACTAGTAAAGACCCAGTACACTACTTTAAAACAGGACTAGTAAAGACCCAGTACACTACCTTAATACAGGACTAGTAAAGGACTAGTAAAGACCCAGTACACTACTTTAATACAGGACTATTAAAGGCCCAGTACACTACCTTAATACAGGACTAGTAAAGGACTAGTAAAGACCCAGTACACTACTTTAACACAGGACTAGTAAAGGACTAGTAAAGGACTAGTAAAGGACTAGTAAAGACCCAGTACACTACTTTAATACAGGACTAGTAAAGGACTAGTAAAGACCCAGTACACTACTTTAACACAGGACTAGTAAAGGACTAGTAAAGGACTAGTAAAGGACTAGTAAAGACCCAGTACACTACTTTAATACAGGACTAGTAAAGGACTAGTAAAGGACTAGTAAAGACCCAGTACACTACTTTAATACAGGACTAGTAAAGGACTAGTAAAGGCCCAGTACACTACCTTAATACAGGACTAGTAAAGGACTAGTAAAGACCCAGTACACTACTTTAACACAGGACTAGTAAAGGACTAGTAAAGGACTAGTAAAGGACTAGTAAAGACCCAGTACACTACTTTAATACAGGACTAGTAAAGGACTAGTAAAGGCCCAGTACACTACTTTAATACAGGACTAGTAAAGACCCAGTACACTACTTTAATACAGGACTAGTAAAGGCCCAGTACACTACTTTAATACAGGACTAGTAAAGGACTAGTAAAGACCCAGTACACTACCTTAATACAGGACTAGTAAAGACCCAGTACACTACTTTAATACAGGACTAGTAAAGGACTAGTAAAGACCCAGTACACTACCTTAATACAGGACTAGTAAAGACCCAGTACACTACTTTAATATAGGACTAGTAAAGACCCAGTACACTACTTTAAAACAGGACTAGTAAAGACCCAGTACACTACTTTAATACAGGACTAGTAAAGACCCAGTACACTACTTTAATACAGGACTAGTAAAGACCCAGTACACTACTTTAATACAGGACTAGTAAAGGACTAGTAAAGACCCAGTACACTACCTTAATACAGGACTAGTAAAGACCCAGTACACTACTTTAATACAGGACTAGTAAAGACCCAGTACACTACTTTAAAACAGGACTAGTAAAGACCCAGTACACTACTTTAATACAGGACTAGTAAAGGACTAGTAAAGGCCCAGTACACTACCTTAATACAGGACTAGTAAAGGACTAGTAAAGACCCAGTACACTACTTTAATACAGGACTAGTAAGGGACTAGTAAAGACCCAGTACACTACTTTAATACAGGACTAGTAAAGGACTAGTAAAGACCCAGTACACTACTTTAATACAGGACTAGTAAAGGCCCAGTACACTACTTTAATACAGGACTAGTAAAGGCCCAGTACACTACTTTAATACAGGACTAGTAAAGGACTAGTAAAGACCCAGTACACTACTTTAACACAGGACTAGTAAAGGACTAGTAAAGACCCAGTACACTACCTTAATACAGGACTAGTAAAGACCCAGTACACTACTTTAATACAGGACTAGTAAAGGACTAGTAAAGGCCCAGTACACTACCTTAATACAGGAGTAGTAAAGGCCCAGTACACTACCTTAATACAGGACTAGTAAAGGACTAGTAAAGACCCAGTACACTACCTTAATACAGGACTAGTAAAGGCCCAGTACACTCCATTAATACAGGACTAGTAAAGACCCAGTACACTACTTTAATACAGGACTAGTAAAGGACTAGTAAAGACCCAGTACACTACCTTAATACAGGACTAGTAAAGACCCAGTACACTATTTAATACAGGACTAGTAAAGGCCCAGTACACTACATTAATACAGGACTAGTAAAGGCCCAGTACACTACTTTAATACAGGACTAGTAAAGGACTAGTAAAGACCCAGTACACTACCTTAATACAGGACTAGTAAAGGCCCAGTACACTATTTAATACAGGACTAGTAATGGCCCAGTACACTATTTAATACAGGACTAGTAAAGGCCCAGTACACTACTTTAATACAGGACTAGTAAAGGACTAGTAAAGGCCCAGTACACTACCTTAATACAGGACTAGTAAATACCCAGTACACTACTTTAATACAGGACTAGTAAAGGACTAGTAAAGACCCAGTACACTACCTTAATACAGGACTAGTAAAGACCCAGTACACTACTTTAATACAGGACTAGTAAAGACCCAGTACACTACCTTAATACAGGACTAGTAAAGACCCAGTACACTACCTTAATACAGGACTAGTAAAGACCCAGTACACTATTTAATACAGGACTAGTAAAGACCCAGTACACTACTTTAATACAGGACTAGTAAAGGACTAGTAAAGACCCAGTACACTACTTTAATACAGGACTAGTAAAGACCCAGTACACTACCTTAATACAGGACTAGTAAAGACCCAGTACACTACTTTAATACAGGACTAGTAAAGACCCAGTACACTACTTTAATACAGGACTAGTAAAGGACTAGTAAAGGCCCAGTACACTACCTTAATACAGGACTAGTAAAGGACTAGTAAAGACCCAGTACACTACTTTAATACAGGACTAGTAAAGGACTAGTAAAGACCCAGTACACTACCTTAATACAGGACTAGTAAAGGACTAGTAAAGACCCAGTACACTACTTTAATACAGGACTAGTAAAGACCCAGTACACTACTTTAATACAGGACTAGTAAAGACCCAGTACACTACCTTAATACAGGACTAGTAAAGGACTAGTAAAGACCCAGTACACTACTTTAATACAGGACTAGTAAAGGACTAGTAAAGACCCAGTACACTACCTTAATACAGGACTAGTAATGGCCCAGTACACTACTTTAACACAGGACTAGTAAAGGACTAGTAAAGACCCAGTACACTACCTTAATACAGGACTAGTAAAGACCCAGTACACTACTTTAATACAGGACTAGTAAAGGACTAGTAAAGACCCAGTACACTACCTTAATACAGGACTAGTAAAGACCCAGTACACTACCTTAATACAGGACTAGTAAAGGCCCAGTACACTACCTTAATACAGGACTAGTAAAGACCCAGTACACTACCTTAATACAGGACTAGTAAAGACCCAGTACACTACCTTAATACAGGACTAGTAAAGGACTAGTAAAGACCCAGTACACTACCTTAATACAGGACTAGTAAATACCCAGTACACTACCTTAATACAGGACTAGTAATGGCCCAGTACACTACTTTAACACAGGACTAGTAAAGGACTAGTAAAGACCCAGTACACTACCTTAATACAGGACTAGTAAAGGACTAGTAAAGACCCAGTACACTACTTTAATACAGGACTAGTAAAGGACTAGTAAAGACCCAGTACACTACTTTAATACAGGACTAGTAAAGACCCAGTACACTACTTTAATATAGGACTAGTAAAGACCCAGTACACTACTTTAAAACAGGACTAGTAAAGACCCAGTACACTACCTTAATACAGGACTAGTAAAGGCCCAGTACACTACCTTAATACAGGACTAGTAAAGGACTAGTAAAGACCCAGTACACTACTTTAACACAGGACTAGTAAAGGACTAGTAAAGGACTAGTAAAGGACTAGTAAAGACCCAGTACACTACTTTAATACAGGACTAGTAAAGGACTAGTAAAGACCCAGTACACTACTTTAACACAGGACTAGTAAAGGACTAGTAAAGGACTAGTAAAGGACTAGTAAAGACCCAGTACACTACTTTAATACAGGACTAGTAAAGGACTAGTAAAGGACTAGTAAAGGACTAGTAAAGACCCAGTACACTACTTTAATACAGGACTAGTAAAGGACTAGTAAAGGCCCAGTACACTACCTTAATACAGGACTAGTAAAGGACTAGTAAAGACCCAGTACACTACTTTAACACAGGACTAGTAAAGGACTAGTAAAGGACTAGTAAAGGACTAGTAAAGACCCAGTACACTACTTTAATACAGGACTAGTAAAGGACTAGTAAAGACCCAGTACACTACTTTAATACAGGACTAGTAAAGGCCCAGTACACTACTTTAATACAGGACTAGTAAAGGCCCAGTACACTATTTAATACAGGACTAGTAAAGGACTAGTAAAGACCCAGTACACTACCTTAATACAGGACTAGTAAATACCCAGTACACTACTTTAATAAAGGACTAGTAAAGGACTAGTAAAGGCCCAGTACACTATTTAATACAGGACTAGTAAAGAACTAGTAAAGGCCCAGTACACTACTTTAATATAGGACTAGTAAAGACCCAGTACACTACTTTAAAACAGGACTAGTAAAGACCCAGTACACTACTTTAATACAGGACTAGTAAAGACCCAGTACACTACTTTAATACAGGACTAGTAAAGACCCAGTACACTACTTTAATACAGGACTAGTAAAGGACTAGTAAAGACCCAGTACACTACCTTAATACAGGACTAGTAAAGACCCAGTACACTACTTTAATACAGGACTAGTAAAGACCCAGTACACTACTTTAAAACAGGACTAGTAAAGACCCAGTACACTACTTTAATACAGGACTAGTAAAGGACTAGTAAAGGCCCAGTACACTACCTTAATACAGGACTAGTAAAGGACTAGTAAAGACCCAGTACACTACTTTAATACAGGACTAGTAAGGGACTAGTAAAGACCCAGTACACTACTTTAATACAGGACTAGTAAAGGACTAGTAAAGACCCAGTACACTACTTTAATACAGGACTAGTAAAGGCCCAGTACACTACTTTAATACAGGACTAGTAAAGGCCCAGTACACTACTTTAATACAGGACTAGTAAAGGACTAGTAAAGACCCAGTACACTACTTTAATACAGGACTAGTAAAGGACTAGTAAAGACCCAGTACACTACCTTAATACAGGACTAGTAAAGACCCAGTACACTACTTTAATACAGGACTAGTAAAGGACTAGTAAAGACCCAGTACACTACCTTAATACAGGACTAGTAAAGACCCAGTACACTACCTTAATACAGGACTAGTAAAGGACTAGTAAAGACCCAGTACACTACCTTAATACAGGACTAGTAAAGACCCAGTACACTACCTTAATACAGGACTAGTAAAGACCCAGTACACTACTTTAATACAGGACTAGTAAAGGACTAGTAAAGACCCAGTACACTACCTTAATACAGGACTAGTAAAGACCCAGTACACTATCTTAATACAGGACTAGTAAAGACCCAGTACACTACCTTAATACAGGACTAGTAAAGACCCAGTACACTACCTTAATACAGGACTAGTAAAGGACTAGTAAAGACCCAGTACACTACCTTAATACAGGACTAGTAAATACCCAGTACACTACTTTAATACAGGACTAGTAAAGGACTAGTAAAGACCCAGTACACTACCTTAATACAGGACTAGTAAATACCCAGTACACTACCTTAATACAGGACTAGTAAAGGACTAGTAAAGGCCCAGTACACTACTTTAATATAGGACTAGTAAAGACCCAGTACACTACCTTAATACAGGACTAGTAAAGGCCCAGTACACTACTTTAATACAGGACTAGTAAAGGACTAGTAAAGACCCAGTACATTACTTTAATACAGGACCAGTAAAGACCCAGTACACTACTTTAATACAGGACTAGTAAAGGACTAGTAAAGACCCAGTACACTACTTTAATACAGGACTAGTAAAGACCCAGTACACTACCTTAATACAGGACTAGTAAAGGCCCAGTACACTACTTTAATACAGGACTAGTAAAGGACTAGTAAAGACCCAGTACACTACCTTAATACAGGACTAGTAAAGGCCCAGTACACTACTTTAATACAGGACTAGTAAAGACCCAGTACACTACCTTAATACAGGACTAGTAAAGGCCCAGTACACTACCTTAATACAGGACTAGTAAAGGCCCAGTACACTACCTTAATACAGGACTAGTAAAGGCCCAGTACACTACTTTAATACAGGACTAGTAAAGACCCAGTACACTACTTTAATACAGGACTAGTAAAGGACTAGTAAAGACCCAGTACACTACTTTAAAACAGGACTAGTAAAGGACTAGTAAAGGCCCAGTACACTACTTTAAAACAGGACTAGTAAAGACCCAGTACACTACTTTAATACAGGACTAGTAAAGACCCAGTACACTACTTTAATACAGGACTAGTAAAGACCCAGTACACTACTTTAATACAGGACTAGTAAAGGACTAGTAAAGGCCCAGTACACTACTTTAAAACAGGACTAGTAAAGACCCAGTACACTACTTTAATACAGGACTAGTAAAGGACTAGTAAAGACCCAGTACACTACTTTAAAACAGGACTAGTAAAGGACTAGTAAATGCCCAGTACACTACTTTAAAACAGGACTAGTAAAGGACTAGTAAATGCCCAGTACACTACTTTAAAACAGGACTAGTAAAGGACTAGTAAAGACCCAGTACACTACTTTAATACAGGACTAGTAAATACCCAGTACACTACTTTAATAGAGGACTATTAAACGACTAGTAAAGGACTAGTAAAGACCCAGTACACTACTTTAATACAGGACTAGTAAAGGACTAGTAAATGCCCAGTACACTACTTTAAAACAGGACTAGTAAAGGACTAGTAAAGACCCAGTACACTACTTTAATACAGGACTAGTCAAGACCCAGTACACTACTTTAAAACAGGACTATTAAAGACCCAGTACACTACTTTAATATAGGACTAGTAAAGACCCAGTACACTACTTTAAAACAGGACTAGTAAAGACCCAGTGCACTACTTTAAAACAGGACTAGTAAAGACCCAGTACACTACTTTAAAACAGGACTAGTAAAGACCCAGTACACTACTTTAAAACAGGACTAGTAAAGACCCAGTACACTACCTTAATACAGGACTAGTAAAGGACTAGTAAAGGACTAGTAAAGGACTAGTAAAGGCCCAGTACACTACCTTAATACAGGACTAGTAAAGGACTAGTAAAGGCCCAGTACACTACCTTAATACAGGACTAGTAAATACCCAGTACACTACTTTAATACAGACCCAGTACACTACTTTAATACAGGACTAGTAAAGGACTAGTAAAGGACTAGTAAAGGACTAGTAAAGACCCAGTACACTACTTTAATACAGGACTAGTAAAGGACTAGTAAAGGCCCAGTACACTACTTTAATACAGGACTAGTAAAGACCCAGTACACTACTTTAATACAGGACTAGTAAAGGCCCAGTACACTACTTTAATACAGGACTAGTAAAGGACTAGTAAAGACCCAGTACACTACCTTAATACAGGACTAGTAAAGACCCAGTACACTACTTTAATACAGGACTAGTAAAGGACTAGTAAAGACCCAGTACACTACCTTAATACAGGACTAGTAAAGACCCAGTACACTACTTTAATATAGGACTAGTAAAGACCCAGTACACTACTTTAAAACAGGACTAGTAAAGACCCAGTACACTACTTTAATACAGGACTAGTAAAGACCCAGTACACTACTTTAATACAGGACTAGTAAAGACCCAGTACACTACTTTAATACAGGACTAGTAAAGGACTAGTAAAGACCCAGTACACTACCTTAATACAGGACTAGTAAAGACCCAGTACACTACTTTAATACAGGACTAGTAAAGACCCAGTACACTACTTTAAAACAGGACTAGTAAAGACCCAGTACACTACTTTAATACAGGACTAGTAAAGGACTAGTAAAGGCCCAGTACACTACCTTAATACAGGACTAGTAAAGGACTAGTAAAGACCCAGTACACTACTTTAATACAGGACTAGTAAGGGACTAGTAAAGACCCAGTACACTACTTTAATACAGGACTAGTAAAGGACTAGTAAAGACCCAGTACACTACTTTAATACAGGACTAGTAAAGGCCCAGTACACTACTTTAATACAGGACTAGTAAAGGCCCAGTACACTACTTTAATACAGGACTAGTAAAGGACTAGTAAAGACCCAGTACACTACTTTAACACAGGACTAGTAAAGGACTAGTAAAGACCCAGTACACTACCTTAATACAGGACTAGTAAAGACCCAGTACACTACTTTAATACAGGACTAGTAAAGGACTAGTAAAGACCCAGTACACTACCTTAATACAGGACTAGTAAAGACCCAGTACACTACTTTAATACAGGACTAGTAAAGGACTAGTAAAGACCCAGTACACTACCTTAATACAGGACTAGTAAAGACCCAGTACACTACATTAATACAGGACTAGTAAAGACCCAGTACACTACTTTAATACAGGACTAGTAAAGGACTAGTAAAGACCCAGTACACTACCTTAATACAGGACTAGTAAAGACCCAGTACACTATTTAATACAGGACTAGTAAAGACCCAGTACACTACCTTAATACAGGACTAGTAAAGACCCAGTACACTACTTTAATACAGGACTAGTAAAGGACTAGTAAAGACCCAGTACACTACCTTAATACAGGACTAGTAAAGACCCAGTACACTACTTTAATACAGGACTAGTAAAGGACTAGTAAAGACCCAGTACACAACTTTAATAGAGGACTAGTAAAGACCCAGTACACTACTTTAATACAGGACTAGTAAAGGACTAGTAAAGACCCAGTACACTACTTTAATATAGGACTAGTAAAGACCCAGTACACTACCTTAATACAGGACTAGTAAAGGCCCAGTACACTACTTTAATACAGGACTAGTAAAGGACTAGTAAAGACCCAGTACATTACTTTAATACAGGACCAGTAAAGACCCAGTACACTACTTTAATATAGGACTAGTAAAGGACTAGTAAAGGCCCAGTACACTCCATTAATACAGGACTAGTAAAGACCCAGTACACTACCTTAATACAGGACTAGTAAAGGCCCAGTACACTATTTAATACAGGACTAGTAAAGGACTAGTAAAGACCCAGTACACTACCTTAATACAGGACTAGTAAAGGCCCAGTACACTACCTTAATACAGGACTAGTAATGGCCCAGTACACTACCTTAATACAGGACTAGTAATGGCCCAGTACACTACCTTAATACAGGACTAGTAAAGGCCCAGTACACTACTTAATACAGGACTAGTAAAGACCCAGTACACTACTTTAATACAGGACTAGTAAAGACCCAGTACACTACTTTAATACAGGACTAGTAAAGGACTAGTAAAGACCCAGTACACTACTTTAAAACAGGACTAGTAAAGGACTAGTAAAGGCCCAGTACACTACTTTAAAACAGGACTAGTAAAGACCCAGTACACTACTTTAATACAGGACTAGTAAAGGCCCAGTACACTACTTTAATACAGGACTAGTAAAGACCCAGTACACTACTTTAATACAGGACTAGTAAAGGACTAGTAAAGGCCCAGTACACTACCTTAATACAGGACTAGTAAAGACCCAGTACACTACTTTAATACAGGACTAGTAAAGGACTAGTAAAGACCCAGTACACTACTTTAATACAGGACTAGTAAAGGACTAGTAAAGGCCCAGTACACTACTTTAATACAGGACTAGTAAAGGACTAGTAAATGCCCAGTACACTACTTTAAAACAGGACTAGTAAAGGACTAGTAAAGACCCAGTACACTACTTTAATACAGGACTAGTAAATACCCAGTACACTACTTTAATAGAGGACTATTAAACGACTAGTAAAGGACTAGTAAAGACCCAGTACACTACTTTAATACAGGACTAGTAAAGGACTAGTAAATGCCCAGTACACTACTTTAAAACAGGACTAGTAAAGGACTAGTAAAGACCCAGTACACTACTTTAATACAGGACTAGTCAAGACCCAGTACACTACTTTAAAACAGGACTAGTAAAGGCCCAGTACACTACTTTAATACAGGACTAGTAAAGACCCAGTACACTACTTTAATACAGGACTAGTAAAGACCCAGTACACTACCTTAATATAGGACTAGTAAAGGCCCAGTACACTACTTTAATACAGGACTAGTAAAGACCCAGTGCACTACGTATGTGATTTTTTCTAACTAAATGCATTTGAGTGTTTACCATTTGTAACTTCTGATAATTATAATTATAATTATCTGTAGAAAACAGTTAATCGGATAATACTTTTGGAATATAAGATACTTCATATATGTTTCCAGGTACATATTGCTGTGTGAATACTTCATATATGTTTCCAGGTACATATTGCTGTGTGAATACTCAAATGGTCTATTCATTCCTTTTTCGTAGACAGTCTTACCCAGAGCAACTTACAGTAGTGAGCAAATTCATTTTCATACTTTTGCATACTGGTCCACTGTGAGAATGAAATCCACAACATTGCAAGAGCCATGCTCTACCAGCTGCCACAGTGTTCTTTCTTTAATCCATTAGACAGAGAAACAACTCTTACAATTACAACTATTGAATCCTGCAAGATACTGCTCTTAATTAAAGCCAAGATACTGAAATGTTTTTGCCTGCAATACAGATGTCTACTATTGATATAATATCAGTCTGTTAATACAAATAAAGGCCCACTGCACTACTTTTGTAAAACAAAATGAGTTTTTTCCAAAAATATATTTTTTGGTGTGATTTTTTCAGGAGGTGCTGCAGCATCCTCAGCACCACTATTTCTGATGTCTATGGTTCACACGCACACACACACACGACACACACATTGATTCATTCACCCCACTACAGCCAAATGTGCAGGACAGAAACATCTTCATAAACTACTGAAATTAAGCCCAAAACAAATTACATTAAATGAGGGTCTATGAAGTTCAATGGTGTAAAGGTAACTCCAGAATTCTTGCTTCACACTCTGTTCAGCCTGCGACCCTGTACAACATGGCTTTGGTATATGCAGACTATTACGCATCTACATCAATTTGCAATAATCCCTCATCCACAAAACAATAAGCAATACTTTATGGTCATTCCATAGAAATAGAGTCAGAACTGTAGTATGTCTGTTTCTTCAGAATAATCTAAATGGATGAGAATATTGTACATACTGATTCAATTACCCCAGCCAAATACATTTTGCCCCCCTCATCCCCCCGATTAGTCTGACCAGCGCAAGGACTTTACAGTCTTTTAATTCAAAATAATGTCCGACGTGTTGTACTCACCAATAAGGACCATCTGGAGAAAGTAAAGGCATACGAAGTCCATTCTGGAAGGCGACATTAATTTTAACTGTCGGAATCCTGAGTGTAGTTTGATGTACGATGAGATGAATGCCTTCTCGATGTTGAAATTGTCACCGGAGGAAAATATTAAAAACCACGTCTGTTGTTCTGCGGTGATTCCCCCGTTAGGGTAGACGCAAGATTCTAAAGCATGGTTTGAAAAAAATGGAAAAAGAAAAACATCCTTCGAAATAGTCAAACTTTTGCCAGATATAAAATAATACAGGCTACAAACAGTAGCTTAACATACAAAGTCTAGAGCGTTCGTCAAGAAATGTAACGCTATACACAGAAATTGAAATTAGACTAGGCTAATTATATCGTAAATACAATAAATGGTTATTTTGATGTCAAACCTTGCGGCTTATGACAGCTTGAAAATGTCCTCTATTTCTATTTCAGCGGCTCTTCCTGTCCTGTAACGGTTGGGTTCTCTCCCCATGCTCGCTCGCTAGTCCGGTCGCCGTTCGTTCACCTGCGCACGGTGTGAGAAATTTGCGGATGAGTCCAATCCATAGACATTAAAACCAGGGGTCCAATCACAGAAATTGAAACCAGGGGTCCAATCACAGACACACGACGCTACGCGCACTCTCTTCTGCAGCCGTTAACGTGGTAAAGTTGGTTTGACTCTCGATATTCGTCTGACATTCGGACCTGCCAATAAAATAGCTCGAGCACGATTTGAGCATCATACCCGATGAAGGAAAACAGGTGTACAACATTCCACAGGTCATAATTTCCTGATTCCAACCTGAGTTTCCTGGCGCACCGTCGTTGCAACGAGTTGGGGAATGTCAACAAAGTGCATGATCACACTATTCAAATCAAATTTACAAATGTCAATAGCTCTTCAACCATGTTACTTAGCAATCTCATATACATTGTGCCCATAGGCGACATTGTTGCCAGTGATGTCTGGTGACGACCTGTCTTTACAACAAGCCCTCAGTCCAGCCTCTCTCAGCCTATTGAGGACAGTCTGAACACTGATGGAGGGATTGTGCGTTCCTGGTGTAACTCGGGCAGGTGTTGTTTCCATCCTGTACCTGTCCCACAAGTGTGATGTTCGGATGTACCGATCCTGTGTAGGTGTTGTTACAAGTGGTCAGCCACAGTGAGGATGATCAGCTGTCTCCCTGTAGCGCTGTCTCAGGCGTCTCACAGTGTGGACTTTGCAATGTATTGCTCTGGCCAGATCTGCAGTCCTCATGCCTCCTTGCAGCATGCCTAAGGCACCTTCACGCAGATGAGCAGGGACCCTGGGCATCTTTATTTTGGTGTTTTTCAGAGTCAGTAGAAAGGCCTCTTTAGTGTCCTATGTTTTCATAACTGTGACCTTAATTGCCTACTGTCTGTAAGCTGTTAGTGTCTTAACGACCCTTCCACAGGTGCATGTTCATTAATTGTTTATGGTTCATTGAACAAGCATGGGAAACCGTGTTTAAACCCTTTATAATGAAGATCTGTGAAGTTATTTGGATTTTTTCGTATTATCTTTGTAAGACAAGATCCTGAAAAAGGGCCGTTTCTTCTTTTGCTGAGTTTATTTGTGAAAAATCACTTCCATATAGCTCCTTGACCATGTGACCTAGCCACCACAAACCAACATTGGATTGTTCACACAAAATGTCACAATTCTTTTTAGGTTTCACTCAGTTACATTTCATGTAAGGAAATCAGTCAATTGAAATCAATTGATTAGGCCCTAATCTATGGATATGCATCTATTGGTCACAGATACAGTTGAGGCAGAAGTTTACATACACCTTACCCAAATACATTTAAAGTTTTTCACAATTCCTGACATTTAATCCTAGTAAAAAATTCCTTGTCTTCGGTCAGTTAGGATCACAACGTTATTTTAAGAATGTGACATGTCAGAATAATACTAGAGATAATGATTTATTTCAGCTTTTATTTCTTTCATCACATTCCCAGTGGGTCAGAAGTTTACATACACTCAATTAGTATTTGGTTGCATTGCCTTTAAATTGTTTAACTTTGGTCAAACATTTCGGGTAGCCTTCCACAAGCTTCCCACAATAAGTTGGGTGAATATTGGCCCATTCCTCCTGGCAGAGCTGGTGTAACTGAGTCAGGTTTGTAGGCCTCCTTGCTCGCACACGCTTTTTCAGTTCTGCCACATATTTTCTATAGGTTTGAGGTCAGGCTTTGTGATGGCCACTCCAAAACCTTGACTTTGTTGTCCTTAAGCCATTTTGCCACAACTTTGGAAGTATGCTTGAGGTCATTGTCCATTTGGAAGACCCATTTGCGACCAAGCTTTAACTTCCTGACTGATGTCTTAAGATGTTGATTCAATATATCAACATAATTTCCCTACCTCATGATGCCATTTATTTTGTGAAGTGCACCAGTCTCTCCTGCAGCAAAGCACCCCCACAACATGATGCTGCCACCCCCGTGCTTCAAGGTTGGAATGGTGTTCTTGGGCTTGCAAGCCTCCCACTTTTTCAAACCAAACATAATGATGGTCATTATGGCCAAACAGTTCCATTTTTGTTTCATCAGACCAGAGGACATTTCTCCAAAAAGTATGATCTTTGTCCCCATGTGCAGTTGCAAACCGTAGACTGTCTTTTTTATGGCAGTTTTGGAGCAGTAGCTTCTTCCTTGCTGAACGGCCTTTCAGGTTATGTCGATAATATGACTTGCATTACTGTGGGTATAGATATATATATATATAGATTCTTTTGTACTTGTTTCCTCCGTCTTCACAAGGTCCTTTGCTGTTGTTCTGGGATTGAATTTAACTTTTCGCACCAAAGTACCAAACACGTCTCCTTCCTCAGCGGTATGACGGCTGCGTGGTCCCATGGTGTTTATACTTGTGTACTATTGCTTGTACAGATGAACGTGGTACCTTCAGGCAGTTGGAAATTGCTCCCAAGGATGAACCAGACTTGTGGAGGTCTACAATTTTTTTCTGACATCTTGGCTGATTTCTTTTGATTTTCCCATGATGTCAAGCAAAGAGGCACTGAGTTTGAAAGTAGGCTTTGAAATACATCCACAGGTACACCTCCAATTGACTCAAATGATGTCAATTAGTCTATCAGAAGCTTCTAATGCCATGATATCATATTCTAGAAATTTCCAAGCTGTTTAAAGGCACAGTCAACTTACTGCATGTAAACTTCTGACCCGCTGGAATTGTGAAACAGTGAATTATAAGTGAAATAATCTGTCTGTAAACAATTGTTGGAAAAAAATGACTTGTGTCATGCACAAAGTAGATGTCCTAAAACAACTTGCCCAAACTATAGTTTGTTAACAAGACATTTGTGGAGTGGTTGAAAACGAGTTTTAATGACTCCAACCTAAGTGGATGTTTTGCTTCCTATTTTGCTTCCTGTTTAAGAATGATAAATAGCCAGAATAGTGGTGTTTCACTATGAAGCTAGTATCGCATTGCATTAAGACTGCTGCTGTTAAATTTCCAATGAGCATGTTTGCTTTGTGATAAATGCATCTTTTAATACACATATTAAATGACACTGATGTTCAAGATAGCTTGGTTTTATATTCACTTTATGCATTGATAACTAATATTGCTAGGCGATATATGATGCAATACAACTAGATTAGAAGGTCTAGACTACTTCATCCTGACGTAAACCTCAATTAATTGGATACAAAACAAACACTGGCATATTATAAAGGAGAACATGTCCAATTTATTTATATGAATGAATTGAATATCAAACAGGAATATATATTAAATGAAATTAATACAATATTGTAATATTATGCCTGTCTCTCTCCTTGCAGGGCATTAGACAGACTCCCCAGATGATGCCTGTCTCTCTCCTTGTAGAGGATTAGACAGATTAACTACACTCCCCAGATGATGCCTGTCTCTCTCCTTGCAGGGGATTAGACAAATGAACTGCACTCCCCAGATGATGCCTGTCTCGCCCCTTGCAGGGGATTAGACAGATGAACTGCACTCCCCAGATGATGCCTGTCTCTCTCCTTGCAGGGGATTAGACAGACTCCCCAGATGATGCCTGTCTCTCTCCTTGCAGGGGATTAGACAGACTCCCCAGATGATGCCTGTCTCCCCCCTTGCAGGGGATTAGACAGATGAACTACACTCCCCAGATGATGCCTGTCTCTCTCCTTGCAGGGGATTAGACAGACTCCCCAGATGATGCCTGTCTCTCTCCTTGCAGGGGATTAGACAGATGAACTGCACTCCCCAGATGATGCCTGTCTCGCCCCTTGCAGGGGATTAGACAGATGAACTGCACTCCCCAGGTGATGCCTGTCTCTCTCCTTGTAGGGGATTAGACAGATGAACTGCACTCCCCAGATGATGCCTGTCTCTCTCCTTGTAGGGGATTAGACAGATGAACTGCACTCCCCAGATGATGCCTGTCTCTCTCCTTGCAGGAGATTAGACAGATGAACTGCACTCCCCAGATGATGCCTGTCTCTCTCCTTGCAGGGGATTAGACAGACTCCCCAGATGATGCCTGTCTCTCTCCTTGCAGGGGATTAGACAGATGAACTACACTCCCCAGATGATGCCTGTCTCTCTCCTTGCAGGGGATTAGACAGACTCCGCAGATGATGCCTGTCTCCCCACTTGCATGGGATTAGACAGATGAACTACACTCCCCAGATGATGCCTGTCTCTCTCCTTGCAGGGGATTAGACAGATGAACTACACTCCCCAGATGATGCCTGTCTCTCTCCTTGCAGGGGATTAGACAGATGAACTGCACTCCCCAGATGATGCCTTTCTCTCTCCTTGCAGGGGATTAGACAGATGAACTACACTCCCCAGATGATGCCTGTCTCCCTTCTTGCAGGGGATTAGACAGATTAACTACACTCCCCAGATGATGCCTGTCTCGCTCCTTGCAGGGGATTAGACAGATGAACTGCACTCCCCAGATGATGCCTGTCTCTCTCCTTGCAGGGGATTAGACAGATGAACTGCACTCCCCAGATGATGCCTGTCTCTCTCCTTGCAGGGGATTAGACAGATGAACTACACTCCCCAGATGATGCCTGTCTCTCTCCTTGTAGGGGATTAGACAGATGAACTGCACTCCCCAGATGATGCCTGTCTCTCTCCTTGCAGGGGATTAGACAGACTCCCCAGATGATGCCCATCTCTCTCCTTGCAGGGGATTAGACAGATGAACTGCACTCCCCAGATGATGACTGTCTCGCTCCTTGCAGGGGATTAGACAGATGAACTACAGTCCCCAGATGATGCCTGTCTCCCTTCTTGCAGGGGATTAGAGAGATGAACTACACTCCCCAGATGATGCCTGTCTCTCTCATTAGACAGATGAACTGCAGCTTCAGATGCCCAAGCCTCAAAACCAGAAACATGTGGAGACATCAACACTTTTTGATTAATAAATGAATAAATGATGGGTTGTGCTCCAACCTGGGGAGAACAGAAACATAAGGCCAAAACCTGACTTTCAGTGCTGCTTCAAGTTGCTGAGAACCACAAATACCTTTGTTAATAATGTGCTGTAGTTTAGTCAACAGTTTTGCATATTCATAGGCTTGATCAAGTTGTCACCGGTTTACGTTTAATTGAAAATATGCTAAAATTGTCTTTATATGCAATGGTGAAACACGAAGGGTGGGGAAGTGACAAGAAGAAAGTTAGCTAATGTAAACAGACACTGCATGGATTGACTGTGTAAGAATGCACAAATAACTTGGCTGGCTAGCAAGATTGAACGCCACATAGCTAGTTGCATTTCCTAAGTTTTTAATCAGATGTTAAAATGTCTTACCTCCAAACTAGTTGTGCACAACTGTTTTGTCCTGCCATTGCCATGGAGTGAAATTAACAAATCAATTTGCCATCTGTCCCTGAAAACAAAACAAAAACAAATAGAAAAAAACAATTAGCCTCATTTGTTATTAGCTGTCTAGCAAGGAGAACAACATGTGGCTGCCTAGTCACATGGATTCCTAAATCACTGCGGTGATAAATTATAACAGTTTCTGGTCATTGTTTTCAGGCTGGTTGCAAAATGGACGCGTTTTCCCACTAGTGGTGTTTCCACCAAATGGACTTGTTGCAGTTTTTTTTTTAAATGTGCGTGATGAACTCGTGACCTTCGCTTAAATGTTTAATTACCGAATTAAAATGGAACATTCAACGTGCTTCCATCGCATTTCCAACTGTTAGTTTTGTCACAAAAACCGCTGTGTTAAATAGCCTACACTGGTCTTGGCACGTGTGGTTAAGCACACAGCTAGCAGATACAGTGCGGGTAAGCTAGTCTACATGGATAAGAGCTGGAATGTTTTTATTTTTCAAGCGGCAGTAATGCATCAATGATCATGTCAGCAGAATAAGACCCTCAATATTTATTGTTAAGGAGCATCAAGCTCATCACCGTGGACTTTCACCACCCTGTGAAGTTCATCTTCACTTATTTCATCTGTAGTCTAATAAACTGCATGGTTTCCTGAGTCGTACTGGGAGGACAACACACCATATCATCACGTGACTCCAAGTTTACCTCAAAATGATGTTTTTTATATCAATATTTGTGCATAAAGCATTTCCACCACTATTTCTCGCATAATGTATTTTACAGATAGAAAAACACCCCACCATTTCGAACAAACAAATGATCTGTCGGCTTATATACAATTGTACCGAAACTTCCTGTTTCCATCGCAGCTGTCGTGAGTTGTTGTTATACGGTATGACTTCACTCGCATAAAAACTACGGATGAAACGTGGTTAGTATCAAAGAGAGTAGAGTAGAGTAGAGTAGAGTAGTGTAGAGTAGAGTAGAGTAGAGTAGAGTAGAGTAGAGTAGAGTAGAGTAGAGTAGAGTAGAGTAGAGTAGAGTAGAGTAGTGTAGATTAGAGTAGAGTAGAGTAGAGTAGAGTAGAGTAGAGTAGAGTAGAGTAGAGTAGAGTAGAGTAGAGTAGTGTAGAGTAGTGTAGAGTAGTGTAGATTAGAGTAGAGTAGAGTAGAGTAGTGTAGAGTAGTGTAGAGTAGTGTAGAGTAGAGTAGAGTAGAGTAATGTAGAGTAGTGTAGATTAGAGTAGAGTAGTGTAGATTAGAGTAGAGTAGTGTAGAGTAGTGTAGATTAGAGTAGAGTATTGTAGAGTAGAGTAGTGTAAAGCAGTGTAGAGTAGTGTAGATCAGTGTACTGTAGAGTAGAGTAGTGTAGAGTAGTGTAGAGTAGAATAGAGTAATGTAGAGTACAGTAGTGTAGAGTAGATTAGAGTAGATTAGAGTAGTGTAGAGTAGTGCAGAGTAGAGTGGTGTAGAGTATGGTGGAGTACAGTACAGTAGAATATAGCATAGTGTAGAAGAGTAAAGTAGAGTAGAGTACAGTAGAGCTGAGTATAGTAGAGTATAGTACAGTACAGTAGAGTAGAGTACAGTAGAGTAGAGTACAGTAGAGTAGAGTACAGTAGAGCTGAGTATAGTAGAGTATAGTACAGTAGAGTATAGTACAGTAGAGTAGAGTAGAGTAATGTAGAGTAGTGTAGATTAGAGTAGAGTAGTGTAGATTAGAGTAGAGTAGTGTAGAGTAGTGTAGATTAGAGTAGAGTAGTGTAGAGTAGTGTAGAGTAGAGTAGAGTAAAGCAGTGTAGAGTAGAGTAGAGTAGAGTAGTGTAAAGCAGTGTAGAGTAGTGTAGATCAGTGTACTGTAGAGTAGAGTAGTGTAGAGTAGTGTAGAGTAGAATAGAGTAATGTAGAGTACAGTAGTGTAGAGTAGATTAGAGTAGATTAGAGTAGTGTAGAGTAGTGCAGAGTAGAGTGGTGTAGAGTATGGTGGAGTACAGTACAGTAGAATATAGCATAGTGTAGAAGAGTAAAGTAGAGTAGAGTACAGTAGAGCTGAGTATAGTAGAGTATAGTACAGTAGAGTAGAGTACAGTAGAGTATAGTACAGTAGAGTAGAGTACAGTAGAGCTGAGTATAGTAGAGTATAGTACAGTAGAGTATAGTACAGTAGAGTAGAGTAGTGCAGAGTAGAGTATAGTATAGTATAGTATAGTACAGTAGAGTACAGTAGAGTAGTGCAGAGTAGAGTAGAGTAGAGTATGGTGAAGTACAGTACAGTATAGTATAGTGTAGAAGAGTAGAGTATAGTAGTGTAGAGTATAGTACAGTAAAGTAGTGTAGAGTGCAGTATAGTACAGTACAGTATAGTATAGTAGAGTGCTGCAGAGTAGAGTAGAGTATAGTGAAGTACATTACAGTAGAGTATAGTAGTGTATAGTAGAGTAGAGTAGTGTAGAGTATAGTACAGTAGAGTAGAGTATAGTATAGTACAGTAGCGTACAGTAGAGTAGAGTATAGTATAGTACAGTAGAGTACTGTAGAGTGGAGTATGGTGAAGTACAGTACAGTATAGTATAGTGTGGAAGTGGCGTAGAGTGAAGTACAGTACAGTAGAGTATAGTAGTGTATAGTAGTGTAGAGTAGAGTATAGTATTGTACAGTACAGTAGAGTATAGTAGAGTAGAGTATGGTTAAGTATAGTGCAGTAGAGTATAGTACAGTAGGGTAGAGTACGCTAGAGTAGAGTAGAGTGAAGTACAGTACAGTACAGTAGAGTATAGCATAGTGTAGAAGAGTAGAGTAGTGTATAGTATAACAGAGTAGAGTAGAGTAGTGTAGTGTAGAGTAGAGTAGTGTATGGTTGTGTAGAGTGGTGTAGAGTAGAGTACAGTAGAGTAGAGTAGTGTACAGTAGATTGGAGTATAGTACGGTACAGTACAGTAGAGTAGAGTAATGTACAGTAGAGTATAGTGAAATACAGTACAGTAGACTAGAGTAGTGTAGAGTAGAGTATAGTAGACTATAGTAGAGTAGAGTAGTGTACAGTAGAGTATAGTGAAATACAGTACAGTAGAGTAGAGTATTGTACAGTACAGTAGAGTATAGTAGAGTGCTGTAGAGTAGAGTAGAGTCTGGTGAGGTACAGTACAGTAGAGTATAGTAGTGTATAGTAGTGTATAGTAGTGTAGAGTAGAGTACAGTACAGTAGAGTATAGTACAGTAGATTAGAGTACAGTACAGTAGAGTATAGCATAGTGTAGTAGAGTAGAGTAGAGTAGAGTATAGTATAATAGAGTAGAGTAGCGTAGTGTAGAGTAGTGTAGAGTAGAGTGGTGTAGAGTAGAGTACAGTAGAGTAGAGTAGAGTAGAGTAGAGTACAGTACAGTACAGTACAGTACAGTACAGTACAGTACAGTACAGTAGAGTAATGTACAGTAGAGTATAGTGAAATACAGTACAGTAGAGTAGAGTAGTGTAGAGTCGTGGAGTACAGTAGAGTAGAGTATAGTAGAGTAGACTATAGTAGAGCAGAGTAGAGTAGTGTACAGTAGAGTATAGTGAAATACAGTACAGTAGAGTATAGCATAGTGTAGAAGAGTAGAGTAGAGTAGAGTAGTGTATAGTAGAGTCGTGTAGAGTAGAGTAGTGAGTATAGTGAAGTACAGTACAGTAGAGTATAGCATAGTATAGTAGAGTAGAGGAGAGTATTGTACAGTAGGGTACTGTAGAGTAGAGTATAGTGAAGTACAGTACAGTAGAGTATAGCATAGTGTAGAAGAGTAGAGTAGAGTAGAGTGTAGTGAGGTAAGTATGAGAACATGATTCAAACAAATAGAAAGGTCCCCTTCATATAGCTATATCAACAAATCAATCAATCAAATGTATTTTTTAGGTCAGCTGATGTCTCAAAGTGCTGTAAAGAAACCCAGCCTAAAACCCAAAACAGCAAGCAATGCAGATGAAGAAGCACGGTGGCTAGGAAAAACTCCCTAGAAAGGTCAGAACCTAGGAAGAAACCTAGAGAGGAACCAGGCTATGAGGGGTGGCCAGTCCTCTTCTGGCTGTGCCGGGTGGAGATTATAACAGAACATGACCAAGATGTTCAAATGTTTATAGATGACCAGCAAGGTCCAATAATAATAATCAGTGGTGGTAGTAAAGGGTGCAACAGGTCAGCACCTCAGGAGTAAATGTCAGAAAGAGAGAGAGAGAAAGAGCGAATTAGAGAGAGCAGACTTAAATTCACACAGAACACCGGATAAGCTCTATAGGAGGAGGTTTGGTTTGGCTTTTTCAAGAGAGGCTTTATTACTGCCACTTTTAGTGAGTTTGGTACACATCCGGTGGATAGAGAGCCGTTTATTATGTTCAACATAGGAGGGCCAAGCACAGGAAGCAGCTCTTTCAGTAGTTTAGTTGGAATAGGGTCCAGTATGCAGCTTGAAGGTTTAGAGGCCATGATTATTTTCATCATTGTGTCAAGAGATATATTACTAAAACACTTGAGCGTCTCTCTTGATCCTAGGTCCTGGGAGAGTTGTGCAGACTCAGGACAACTGAGCTTTGGAGGAATACGCAGGTTTAAAGAGGAGTCCGTAATTTGCTTTATAATGATCATGATCTTTTCCTCAAAGAAGTTCATGAATTTAATACTGCTGAAGTGAAAGCCATCCTCTCTTGGAGAATGGTGCTTTTTCGTTAGCTTTGCGACAGTATCAAAAATACATTTTGGATTGTTCTTATTCTCCTCAATTAAGTTGCAAGAATAGGATGATCGAGCAGCAGTATTTCTTTAAAAAATATATATATTTCACCTTTATTTAACCTCATTTACAACTGCGACCTGGCCAAGATAAAGCATACCAGTGTGAACAGACAACACAGAGTTACACATGGAGTAAACAATAAACAAGTCAATAACACAGTAGGAAAAAAAAAAGAACAAAAAATCTAAAAGTCTATATACATTGTGTGCAACAGGCATGAGGAGGTAGGCGAATAATTACAGATTAACACTGGAGTGATAAATGATCAGATGGTCATGTGCAGGTAGAGAAACTGATGTGCAAAAGAGCAGAAAAGTAAATAAATAAAAACAGTATGGGGATGAGGTAGGTAAATTGGGTGGGCTATTTACCGATGGACTATGTACAGCTGCAGCGATCGGTTAGCTGCTCAGATAGCAGATGTTTGAAGTTGGTGAGGGAGATAAGTCTCCAACTTCAACGATTTTTGCAATTCGTTCCAGTCACAGGCAGCAGAGAACTGGAAGGAAAGGCGGCCAAATGAGGTGTTGGCTTTAGGGATGATCAGTGAGATACACCTGCTGGAGCGCATGCTACGGATGGGTGTTGCCATCGTGACCAGTGAACTGAGATAAGGCGGAGCTTTACCTAGCATGGACTTGTAGATGACCTGGAGCCAGTGAGTCTGGCGATGAATATGTAGCGAGGGCCAGCCGACTAGAGCATACAGGTCACAGTGGTGGGTGGTATAAGGTGCTTTAGTAACAAAACGGATGGCACTGTGATAAACTGCATCCAGTTTGCTGAGTAGAGTATTGGAAGCTATTTCGTAGATGACATCGCCGAAGTCGAGGATCGGTAGGATAGTAAGGGCTCTTCGATACAGTACAGTACTGTCTTTCCAAGCTAATCGGAAGACTTCCAGTTTGGTGTGGCGCCATTTCCGTTCCAATTTTCTGGAAGCTTGCTTCAGATCTCAGGTATTTTCTGTATACCAGGAGCTAGTTTCTTGTGACAAATATTTTTTGTTTTTAGGGGTGCGACTGCATCTAGGGTATTACGCAAGGTTAAATTAAGTTCATCAGTTAGGTGGTTAACCGATTGTTTTGATGTCCTTGGGTAGGTGCAGGGAGTCTCGAATTGGCATCTAGGTGTAAGGAACACGATAGGAGACAGAGAGCTGGTTTCAAGCGCAGGGCGCAGCAGGTGTTTATTGTAAAGGACCACAGGAGGAGGCGGGTAGCTGGGTCCAGGGGCAGGTAGCTGGGTCCCGGGGACAGGCAGAAGGTCACACACAGGAGGAGGCAGGTAGCTGGGTCCAGGGGCAGGTAGCTGGGTCCAGGGGCAAGCAGAAGGTCACACACAGGAGGAGGTAGGTAGCTGGGTCCAGGGGCAAGTAGATGGGTCCAGGGGCAGGCAGAAGGTCACACACAGAAGGAGGCAGGTAGCTGGGTCCAGGGGCAGGTAGCTGGGTCCAGGGGCAGGTAGCTGGGTCCAGGGGCAGGCAGCTGGGTCCAGGGGCAGGCAGCTGGGTCCAGGGGCAGGCAGAAGGTCATACACAGGGGATCAAACAAGGCAACAGTACAGGCAGGGAAAGGGCCAGTAAAGTCGTCCGGGAGATCAGGCAAGAGGTTGATAACAGGAAATACAATAGGCTAAAGTACATGCAGGGAATAGGCAAAAGGCGTCATTAGTGAGGCAGGCAAAACTATCATACACGGGAGGATTAAATTACAGGAAAAACAGAGCTCCGATTAGAAGTGTGTCACAAAACAAACAATGCCTCACAATGGTGGGGTGCAAAGAACTGAACTAAATAGAGCGTGATAATGATATATAGGTGTGTGAACAGTTAATAGAATTCAGGTGATTGGGATCTGGAGAGTGAGCTGCGTTCAGGGGATCTACGTGTTTGAGAGTGTGAGTTGGAGAGTGTGGGCTGGAAAGTGAGCTGCGTTCAGGGGATCTACGTGTTTGAGAGTGAGAGCTGGAAGCAGACGTTACACTTGGAATCTTTGGGATGTCCGAGAATTTATAGCATGGCTTTTGATGATCCTTGGTTGGGGTCTGAGCAGATTATTTGTTACGATTGCAAACGTAATAAAATGGTGGTCCGATAGTCCAGGATTATAAGGAAAAACATTAAGATCCACAATATTTATTCCATGGGACAAAACTAGGTCCAGAGTATGACTGTGGCAGTGAGTAGGTCCGGAGACATGTTGGACAAAACCCACTGAGTCGATGATGGCTCCGAAAGCCTTTTGGAGTGGGTCTGTGGACTTTTCCATGTGAATATTAAAGTCACCAAAAATGTGAATATTATGTTTCATGACTGATAAGAATTCAGGGAACTCAGTTAGGAACGCTGTATATGGCCCAGGAGGCCTGTAAACAGTAGCTATAAAAAGTGATTGAATAGGCTGCATAGATTTCATGACTAGAAGCTCAAAAGACAAAAATACAGTCTTTTTTTTTTGTAATTTTAAATTTGGTATCGTAAATGTTTGCAACACCTCCGCCTTTGCGGGATGCACAGGGGATATGGTCACTAGTGTAGCCAGGAGGAGAGGCCTCATTTAACACAGTAAATTCATCAGGCCTGAGCCATGTTTCAGTCAGGCCAGTCACAGCAATATAATGATCAGTTCATTGACTATAACTGCCTTGGAAGTGAGGGATCTAACATTAAGTAGCCCTATTTTGAGATGTGAGGTATCACAATCTCTTTCAATAATGACAGGAATGGAGGAGGTCTTTACTCCAGTGATTGCTAAGACGAACACCGCCATGTTTAGTTTTGCCTAACCCAGGTCGAGGCACAGACACGTTCTCAATGGGGATAGCTGAGCTGACTACACTGACTGTGCTAGTTGCAGACTCCACTAAGCTGGCAGGCTGGCTAACAGCCTGCTGCCTGGCCTGCACCCCATCTCATTTTGGAGCTAGATGAGTTAGAGCCCTGTCTATGTTCATTGATAAGATGAGAGCACCCCTCCAGCTAAGATGGAGTCTGTCACTCCTCAGCAGGCCAGGCTTGGTCCTGTTTGTGGGTAAGCCCCAGAAAGAGGGCCAATTATCTACAAATTCTATCTTTTGGGAGGGTCAGAAAACAGTTTTCAACCAGCGATTGACTAGTGAGACTGCTGTAGAGCTCATCACTCCCCCTAACTGGGAGGGGGCCAGAGACAATTACTCAATGCCGACACATCTTTCTGATTTACACGCTGAGGCTATGTTGCGCTTGGTGACCTCTGACTGTTTCATCCTAACATCGTTGGTGCCGACGTGGATAACAATAACCCTATACTCTCTACACTCGCCAGTTTTAGCCGTAGCCAGCACCATCTTCAGATTAGCCTTAACGTCGGTAGCCCTGCCCCCTGGTAAACAGTGTATGATCGCTGGATGATTAGTTTTAAGTCTAATACTGCGGGTAAAGAAGGCGCCAAGCTTCGGCGTCTCAGACCCCGTAACGGGAGGAGTAGAGACAAGAGAAGGCTCTGCCTCTGACTCGACTCGTTGCTTAATGGGTAGAACCGGTTGAACATTTCTGTCTGCTGAATGAGTGACACCGGTTGAACATTCCTACAGCATTTCCCTCCAGAAGCATTGAGAAAGTTGTACGGCTGCGAGGACCGTGTGAGGGGATTTATACTACTATCTGTACTTACTGGTGGCACAGATGTGGTTTCATCCTTTCCTACACTTAAATTACTCTTGCCTAACGATTGCGTCTGAAGCTGGGCTTGCAGCACGGCTATCCTTGCCATAAGGCGATTGTTCTCCTGTATATTATGAGTACAGCGACTGCAACTAGGTGGCATCATGTTAATGTTACTACTTAGCCTCGGCTGGTGGAGGTCCTGACGAACCACGTCCAGATAAAGCATCCGGGGTGAAAAAGTTTAATGAAAAAAGTTGAGCGTGGGGAAAAAATAAAAACCTTAAAGTTGGCACGTAGCAAAGTAAGGCTAGCAAGAAAACGCACAGCATCACTTAAACAAGTCCACAAGCTGTGACAGAAAGTGATGTCAGCACGTCATCAACCCCTTCATATAGCTACAGTTTATCATGGGTCTTCAGATGATGAATACTTTAGTGCCTTGTTGCAAACAGGATGCATTTTGGGAATATTTATATTTGTTCAATTAGGACCTAGACAATGAGGTGAGGGGAGTTCCTTACTATTCAGTGACCAATTAGGACCAAGACAATGAGGTGAGGGGAGTTCCTTACTATTCAGCGACCAATTAGGACCAAGCCAATGAGGTGAGGGGAGTTCCTTACTATTCAGCGACCAATTAGGACCAAGACAATGAGGTGAGGGGAGTTCCTTACTATTCAGCGACCAATTAGGACCAAGACAATGAGGTGAGGGGAGTTCCTTACTATTCAGCGACCAATTAGGACTAAGACAATGAGGTGAGGGGAGTTCCTTACTATTCAGCGACCAATTAGGACCAAGACAATGAGGTGAGGGGAGTTCCTTACTATTCAGCGACCAATTAGGACCTAGACAATGAGGTGAGGGGAGTTCCTTACTCTTCAGCGACCAATTAGGGTTTCCAATCTCTCCCCCCAAAAAGTGGTGATCGATGGTGTCAAAAGCAGCACTAAGGTCTAGGAGCACGAGGACAGATGCAGAACCTCGGTCTGATGCAATTAAAAGATAATTTACCACTTTCAGAGTGCCGTCTCGGTGCTATGATGGGGTCCAAAACCAGACCGAAGCATTTTGTGTACATTGTCTTCAGGAAGTCAATGAGTTGCTGCGCATCAGCTTTTTCAAAAATGTTTGAGAAGAATGGGAGATTCGACATAGGCCAATAGTTTATTAAATTTGGGGGATTTTCTGGGTCAAGGTTTGGCTTTTTCAAGAGAGGCTTTAGTATTAAAACACTTGTCTCCATGGCAGCGTTGAACTTTTTTATTTTTTGTAAAAAATTCCACTTTGACATTTTGGTGTATTGTGTTTAGGTTGGTAACAAGAAATCTAAATACAATCTATTTTAAGTTACGGCTGTAACACAAGAAAATGTGTAAAAAGTGAAGCGGCGTGAATACTTTCTGAAGGCATTATTTAGGACCTTCCATTCAAACCAGGGTGGGAGCATTAGAATGAGGAAAAGAGGAATCATTCAGGAGATAGCACACACTCCATAAATAATGGCATGTATTTAAATACTGCATATTGGCAGCTGTTGTGCGGACTATGTCTACTTTATGAGAAAAATGTCATGAATAAATTCAAGCCTTTCGTGAACTAAAACTCAAATTCTAACTAACACTCTAATTCTGACACTCTAATTCTAACTGACACTCTAATTCTAACTGACACTCTAATTCTAACTGTCTCCTGACCCCTCCTGTCTCAGCCTCCAGTATATATGCTGCAGTAGTTTGTGTCGGGGGGCTAGGGTCAGTTTGTTATATCTGGAGACCTTTCCTGTCCTATTCGGTGTCCTGTGTGAATTTAAGTGTGCTCTCTCTAATTCTCTCTTTCTTTCTCTCTCTCGAAGGACCTGAGCCCTAGGACCATGCCTCAGGACTACCTGACATAATGACTCCTTCATGTCCCCAGTCCACCTGGCCGTGCTGCTGCTCCAGTTTCAACTGTTCTGCCTTATTATTATTAGACCATGCTGGTCATTTATGAACATTTGAACATCTTGGCCATGTTCTGTTATAATCTCCACCTGGCACAGCCAGAAGAGGACTGGCCACCCCACATAGCCTGGTTCCTCTCTAGGTTTCTTCCTAGGTTCGGTCCTTTCTAGGCAGTTTTTCCTAGCCACCGTGCTTCTACATCTGCATTGCTTGCTGTTTGGGGTTTTAGGCTGGGTTTCTGTACAGCACTTTGAGATATCAGCTGATGTACGAAGGGCTTTATAAATAAATTTGATTTGAATTCTAACTGACACTCTAATTCTAACTGACACTCTAATTCTAACTGACACTGTAATTCTAACTGACACTGTAATTCTAACTGACACTGTAATTCTAACTGACACTCTAATTCTAACTGACACTAATTCTAACTGACACTCTAATTCTAACTGACACACTGATTCTAACTGACACACTAATTCTAACTGACACACTAATTCTAACAGACACTAATTCTAACTGGATCAGAGAGTCTGCTAAATGACTCACTACTGTAGTGGCTCTAATCAGAGAGTCTACTAAATGACTCACTACTGTAGTGGCTCTGGATAAGAGAGTCTGTTAAATGACTCACTACTGTAGTGGCTCTAATCAGAGAGTCTACTAAATGACTCACTACTGTAGTGGCTCTAATCAGAGAGTCTGCTAAATGACTCACTACTGTAATGGCTCTGGATAAGAGAGTCTGCTAAATGACTCACTACTGTAATGGCTCTGGATAAGAGAGTCTGTTAAATGACTCACTACTGTAGTGGCTCTAATCAGAGAGTCTACTAAATGACTCACTACTGTAGTGGCTCTGGATAAGAGAGTCTGCTAAATGACTCACTACTGTAATGGCTCTGGATAAGAGAGTCTGCTAAATGACTCACTACTGTAATGGCTCTGGATAAGAGAGTCTGCTAAATGACTCACTACTGTAGTGGCTCTGGATAAGAGAGTCTGCTAAATGACTCACTACTGTAGTGGCTCTGGATAAGAGAGTCTTCTAAATGACTCACTACTGTAGTGGCTCTGGATAAGAGAGTCTGCTAAATGACTCACTACTGTAGTGGCTCTGGATAAGAGAGTCTGCTAAATGACTCACTACTGTAATGGCTCTGGATAAGAGAGTCTGCTAAATGACTCACTACTGTAGTGGCTCTGGATAAGAGAGTCTGTTAAATGACTCACTACTGTAGTGGCTCTGGATAAGAGAGTCTGCTAAATGACTCACTACTGTAATGGCTCTGGATAAGAGAGTCTACTAAATGACTCACTACTGTAATGGCTCTGGATAAGAGAGTCTGTTAAATGACTCACTACTGTAATGGCTCTGGATAAGAGAGTCTGCTAAATGACTCACTACTGTAGTGGCTCTGGATAAGAGAGTCTGTTAAATGACTCACTACTGTAGTGGCTCTGGATAAGAGAGTCTGCTAAATGACTCACTACTGTAATGGCTCTGGATAAGAGAGTCTGCTAAATGACTCACTACTGTAATGGCTCTGGATCAGAGAGTCTACTAAATGACTCACTACTGTAATGGCTCTGGATAAGAGAGTCTACTAAATGACTCACTACTGTAATGGCTCTGGATAAGAGAGTCTGTTAAATGACTAACTACTGTAGTGGCTCTAATCAGAGAGTCTACTAAATGACTCACTACTGTAATGGCTCTGGATAAGAGAGTCTACTAAATGACTCACTACTGTAATGGCTCTAATCAGAGAGTCTACTAAATGACTCACTACTGTAATGGCTCTGGATAAGAGAGTCTGCTAAATGACTCACTACTGTAATGGCTCTGGATAAGAGAGTCTACTAAATGACTCACTACTGTAATGGCTCTGGATAAGAGAGTCTGTTAAATGACTCACTACTGTAATGGCTCTGGATAAGAGAGTCTGCTAAATGACTCACTACTGTAGTGGCTCTGGATAAGAGAGTCTGCTAAATGACTCACTACTGTAGTGGCTCTGGATAAGAGAGTCTGCTAAATGACTCACTACTGTAGTGGCTCTGGATAAGAGAGTCTGCTAAATGACTCACTACTGTAGTGGCTCTGGATAAGAGAGTCTGCTAAATGACTCACTACTGTAATGGCTCTGGATAAGAGAGTCTGTTAAATGACTCACTACTGTAGTGGCTCTAATCAGAGAGTCTACTAAATGACTCACTACTGTAATGGCTCTGGATAAGAGAGTCTGCTAAATGACTCACTACTGTAATGGCTCTGGATCAGAGAGTCTACTAAATGACTCACTACTGTAATGGCTCTAATCAGAGAGTCTACTAAATGACTCACTACTGTAATGGCTCTGGATAAGAGAGTCTGTTAAATGACTCACTACTGTAGTGGCTCTGGATAAGAGAGTCTGCTAAATGACTCACTACTGTAATGGCTCTGGATAAGAGAGTCTGCTAAATGACTCACTACTGTAATGGCTCTGGATAAGAGAGTCTGCTAAATGACTCACTACTGTAATGGCTCTAATCAGAGAGTCTGTTAAATGACTAACTACTGTAGTGGCTCTGGATAAGAGAGTCTGTTAAATGACTAACTACTGTAATGGCTCTGGATAAGAGAGTCTGTTAAATGACTAACTACTGTAGTGGCTCTAATCAGAGAGTCTACTAAATGACTCACTACTGTAGTGGCTCTGGATCAGAGAGTCTGCTAAATGACTCACTACTATAATGGCTCTGGATCAGAGAGTCTACTAAATGACTCACTACTGTAGTGGCTCTAATCAGAGAGTCTGCTAAATGACTCACTACTGTAGTGGCTCTAATCAGAGAGTCTACTAAATGACTCACTACTGTAGTGGCTCTAATCAGAGAGTCTGTTAAATGACTCACTACTGTAATGGCTCTGGATAAGAGAGTCTACTAAATGACTCACTACTGTAATGGCTCTAATCAGAGAGTCTACTAAATGACTCACTACTGTAGTGGCTCTGGATCAGAGAGTCTGCTAAATGACTCACTACTGTAATGGCTCTGGATCAGAGAGTCTACTAAATGACTCACTACTGTAGTGGCTCTAATCAGAGAGTCTACTAAATGACTCACTACTGTAGTGGCTCTAATCAGAGAGTCTGTTAAATGACTCACTACTGTAGTGGCTCTGGATCAGAGAGTCTACTAAATGACTCACTACTATAATGGCTCTAATCAGAGAGTCTGTTAAATGACTAACATGTAAATGTAAAAAAAATGTGATTAAAGGGAATCGTGCTCATAGGCCTACAGAACTGATTTAATGTGACGCTGTCTTCCCACTCTGTAAGATATGAAGCATTTGAGCCTGATTGTGGTGTGCTATCTTTCTGTGTTAATTTATTGAAGCAATACTGTGGTCTGGCTGATGTGGTAAGCTGTTAGAGGATGACTGATTGAGCCCTACTGTGATGCCAGAACCTGCGTCAGCTGTTAGAGGATGACTGATTGAGCCCTACTGTGATGCCAGAACCTGCGTCAGCTGTTAGAGGATGACTGATTGAGCCCTACTTTGATGCCAGAACCTTTGTCCCAAATAGCATCCTATGCCCTCTGCACTAGTTTGGACGAGCCATAGGTACCACTTGGGCCGCATGCATTGTGAAAAGTTCTGTGAATAAATGCTATGAAAATCCCACCACAGAATGATTAACCCATAAGAGTCTAAGCCCTGTCTAAACCGGGGGGTTCTTCTGAACTACATGGAATTGTTTTAAGAAGGTCATTCCAAGTATCGTTTTGAAGTATATCAAAAATATATACAAATATAATGAAATATAATTTTGGCATTTACTGCTGTCAGTCCATACAAACTCTTTGGACAACAGACAGTCCTTACTGCTGTCAGTCCATACAAACTCTTTGGACAACAGACAGTCCTTACTGCTGTCAGTCCATACAAACTCTTTGGACAACAGACAGTCCTTACTGCTGTCAGTCCATACAAACTCTTTGGACAACAGACAGTCCTTACTGCTATTAGCCAATAGAAACACGTGGAACAGCAGACAGTCCTTACTGCTATTAGCCAATAGAAACACGTGGAACAGCAGACAGTCCTTACTGCTATTAGCCAATAGAAACACGTGGAACAGCAGACAGTCCTTACTGCTATTAGCCAATAGAAACACGTGGAACAACAGACAGTCCTTACTGCTATTAGCCAATAGAAACACGTGGAACAACAGACAGTCCTTACTGCTATTAGCCAATAGAAACACGTGGAACAACAGACAGTCCTTACTGCTATTAGCCAATAGAAACACGTGGAACAGCAGACAGTCCTTACTGCTATTAGCCAATAGAAACACGTGGAACAGCAGACAGTCCTTACTGCTATTAGCCAATAGAAACACGTGGAACAGCAGACAGTCCTTACTGCTATTAGCCAATAGAAACATGTGGAACAGCAGCCAGTCCCTCCCAAAAATCTAAAGGAAGTTTGTTTAAATTGTCTCTCCTATATCTGAGAGAAGAAGAGAGATCAGGAAACATTTTATTTTTAACATGTATTTAACCTAAACATTTTGTCACTAATGTAAACATGCATACTTCCATAATTTTTTCAGACTGGTACCTGGGGGCTCTTCAGATTGCCCTTCCAATGTGTTTGTGAGAGACTCATCTGTCCAATAGTTTATAGGCCAACCGTTCTGATGCTACAGACAATTTTGTGAGAAGATGGATTTTCAGGATGTCTCATGGTCACCTGTCACCACAGAAGTGCGACATCAGCGAATGTGGTGGATTGAGAGCCATCCAATGCAAAACAGATATCTCTATCTGACAGCTTTTTATGGGTGTTTTTTCCTTATTCTAACTAGATTTCCGCGGGGCGCGGACATCAACTCTGAGGAAGGTGTTAATGCATTCAAATTCATGCTAATTCCTCAGTTGCCTGTGTGTTCATGTGTCACTGCGGATCAATCCGTTGCCAGGCTGACGGAGGAAGAGACAGACAGACAGACAGACAGACAGACAGACAGACAGACAGACAGACAGACAGACAGACAGACAGACAGACAGACAGACAGACAGACAGACAGACAGACAGACAGACAGCGTCCCAAATGAAACTCTATTCCCTATGGGCTCTGGTCAACAGTAGTACACTGTATAAGGAATAAGACCAGAGGGCTCTGGTCAACAGTAGTACACTGTATAAGGAATAAGACCAGAGGGCTCTGGTCAACAGTAGTACACTGTATAAGGAATAAGACCAGAGGGCTCTGGTCAACAGTAGTACACTGTATAAGGAATTAGACCAGAGGGCTCTGGTCAACAGTAGTACACTGTATAAGGAATTAGACCAGAGGGCTCTGGTCAACAGTAGTACACTGTATAAGGAATAGGGTACCAATGGGGACACAGTGCGACAGACACCTTTAATCCTGTAGTGTGATTGAGAGGCTAATATGACAGCAGCGATGGGGGAAAAAACAGGCGTAAACCAGGCGTAAATCAAGTGTATACCAGGCGTTTACCAGGCGTAAACCAGGTGTATACCAGGCGTAAACCAGGCGTAAACCTGGCGTAAACCTGGCGTAAACCAGGCATTTACCAGGTGTTTACCAGGCATTTACCAGACATAAACCAGGCATATACCAGGTGTATACCAGGCATTTACCAGGCGTTTACCAGGCGTAAACCAGGCGTTTACCAGACGTAAACCAGGCGTGTACCAGGCGTATACCAGGCGTTTACCAGACATTTACCAGGTGTTTACCAGGCGTACACCAGAAGTAAATCAGGCGAAAATCAGGCGTTTACCATATCACACTCTATTCCCTTTATAGTGCACTACTTTAGACCAGGACACACATGGAAGACAGGGAACAGGGTTGCATTTGGGAAGCACAGCCTAGTGGGTCTGTTGAAAGGGCCAGATACTTTAACAGAAGGGAAGCACGGCCTAGTGGGTCTGTTGAAAGGGCCAGATACTTTAACAGAAGGTTAACAACAGCAGCACACAGGGTGTAAATACATATTTCTGCTTAGCTTATTATCAAGCATTCAACTACTGTCCCTAAATCAATATCCATGTTCTGAGATAACAGGAGAAACACTACAGAAAAAACACAGACCAGCAGAAAATGTGAAAAAAAGGGGAGGAAAGTGAATGCTTAGTTTAGTGACACTGAATGCATTAGAATGTCACACCAAAACACTCCTTTGCAACACCATTTAAATGTGTTGCTGTGTAGATGGCATGTTGTTATTACAGATTGGAAATGTATTCGTTTGAGATATCACAGCACTTTGAGATATCAGCTGATGTAAGAAGGGCTATATAAATACATTTGATTTGATTTGATTCATAAGGTAGTATAAAACGGATCTTTCACTGTAAATTACTACTTATATGAATTACAATATAAATTATATAAATTACTACTTATATAAATTACTACTTATACATTATATTATGTTCATGAAATGTAACTGATATAAACTGATAATCTTGAGGGTAATGTTACTGTTATTAACTGATAATCTTGAGGGTAATGTTATGGTTATTAACTGGTAATGTTCAGGTAATGTTACTGTTATAAACTGGTAATGTTGAGGAAATGTCACTTAAATAAACTGGTAATGCGGAGGTAATGTCGATTATATAAACCGGTAATGTTGAGGTAATGTCACGTATATAAACTGGTAATGTTGAGGCAATGTTACTGTTATAAACTGGTAATGTTGAGGTAATGTCACTTACACAAACTGGTAATGTTGAGGGTAATGTCACCTACACAAACTGGTCATGTTGGGGTAATGGCACTTATATAAACTGGTCATGTCGATGTAATGTTACCGCTATAAACTGGTAATGTTGAGGTAATGCCACTTACATAAACTGGTAATGATGAGCCAATGTCCCTGTTATAAACAAACTGGTAATGTTGAGGTAATGTCATGTATATAAACTGGTAATGTTGAGGTAATGTCACTTATATAAACTGATCATGTTCAGGTAATGTTACTGTTGTAAACTGGTAACATACAGGAACTCAAATCCTTCTGTTCACCTGATTTAGAATTCCTCACAATCAAATGTAGACCGCATTATCTACCAAGAGAATTCTCTTCGATTATAATCACAGCCGTATATATCCCCCCCCAAGCAGACACATCGATGGCTCTGAACGAACTTTATTTAACTCTCTGCAAACTGGAAACGATTTATCCGGAGGCTGCATTCATTGTAGCTGGGGATTTTAACAAGGCTAATCTGAAAACAAGACTCCCTAAATTTTATCAGCATATCGATTGCGCAACCAGGGGTGGAAAGACCCTGGATCATTGTTACTCTAACTTCCGCGACGCATATAAGGCCCTGCCCAGCCCCCCTTTCGGAAAAGCTGACCACGACTCCATTTTGTTGATCCCTGCCTACAGACAGAAACTAAAACAAGAAGCTCCCACGCTGAGGTCTATCCAACGCTGGTCCGACCAAGCTGACTCCACACTCCAAGACTGCTTCCATCACGTGGACTGGGAGATGTTTCGTATTGCGTCAGACAACAACATTGACGAATACGCTGATTCGGTGTGCGAGTTCATTAGAACGTGCGTTGAAGATGTCGTTCCCATAGCAACGATTAAAACATTCCTTAACCAGAAACCGTGGATTGATGGCAGCATTCGTGTGGAACTGAAGGCGCGAACCACTGCTTTTAATCAGGGCAAGGTGTCTGGTAACATGACTGAATACAAACAGTGCAGCTATTCCCTCCGCAAGGCTATCAAACAAGCTAAGCGCCAGTACAGAGACAAAGTAGAATCTCAATTCAACGGCTCAGACACAAGAGGCATGTGGCAGGGTCTACAGTCAATCACGGACTACAGGAAGAAACCCAGCCCAGTCACGGACCAGGATGTCTTGCTCCCAGGCAGACTAAATAACTTTTTTGCCCGCTTTGAGGACAATACAGTGCCACTGACACGGCCTGCAACGAAAACATGCGGTCTCTCCTTCACTGCAGCCGAGGTGAATAAGACATTTAAACGTGTTAACCTTCGCAAGGCTGCAGGCCCAGACGGCATCCCCAGCCGCGCCCTCAGAGCATGCGCAGACCAGCTGGCCGGTGTGTTTACGGACATATTCAACCAATCCCTATACCAGTCTGCTGTTCCCACATGCTTCAAGAGGGCCACCATTGTTCCTGTTCCCAAGAAAGCTAAGGTAACTGAGCTAAACGACTACCGCCCCGTAGCACTCACATCCGTCATCATGAAGTGCTTTGAGAGACTAGTCAAGGACCATATCACCTCCACCCTACCTGACACCCTTGACCCACTCCAATTTGCTTACCGCCCAAATAGGTCCACAGACGATGCAATCTCAACCACACTGCACACTGCCCTAACCCATCTGGACAAGAGGAATACCTATGTGAGAATGCTGTTCATCGACTACAGCTCGGCATTCAACACCATAGTACCCTCCAAGCTCGTCATCAAGCTCGAGACCCTGGGTCTCGACCCCGCCCTGTGCAACTGGGTACTGGACTTCCTGACGGGCCGCCCCCAGGTGGTGAGGGTAGGCAACAACATCTCCTCCCCGCTGATCCTCAACACTGGGGCCCCACAAGGGTGCGTTCTGAGCCCTCTCCTGTACTCCCTGTTCAGCCACGACTGCGTGGCCACGCACGCCTCCAACTCAATCATCAAGTTTGCGGACGACACAACAGTGGTAGGCTTGATTACCAACAACGACGAGACGGCCTACAGGGAGGAGGTGAGGGCCCTCGGAGTGTGGTGTCAGGAAAATAACCTCACACTCAACGTCAACAAAACTAAGGAGATGATTGTGGACTTCAGGAAACAGCAGAGGGAACACCCCCCCATCCACATCGATGGAACAGTAGTGGAGAGGGTAGCACGTTTTAAGTTCCTCGGCATTCACATCACAGACAAACTGAATTGGTCCACTCACACAGACAGCATCGTGAGGAAGGCGCAGCAGCGCCTCTTCAACCTCAGGAGGCTGAAGAAATTCGGCTTGTCACCAAAAGCACTCACAAACTTCTACAGATGCACAATCGAGAGCATCCTGGCGGGCTGTATCACCGCCTGGTATGGCAACTGCACCGCCCTCAACCGTAAGGCTCTCCAGAGGGTAGTGAGGTCTGCACAACGCATCACCGGGGGCAAACTACCTGCCCTCCAGGACACCTACACCACCCGATGCTACAGGAAGGCCATAAAGATCATCAAGGACATCAACCACCCGAGCCACTGCCTGTTCACCCCGCTGTCATCCAGAAGGCGAGGTCAGTACAGGTGCATCAAAGCTGGGACCGAGAGACTGAAAAACAGCTTCTATCTCAAGGCCATCAGACTGTTAAACAGCCACCACTAACATTGAGTGGCTACTGCCAACACACTGTCAATGACACTGACTCTACTCCAGCCACTTTAATCATGGGAATTTATGGGAAATGATGTAAATATATCACTAGCCACTTTAAACAATGCTACCTTATATAATGTTACTTACCCTACATTATTCATCTCATATGCATACGTAGATACTGTACTCTATATCATCGACTGCATCCTTATGTAATATATGTATCACTAGCCACTTTAACTATGCCACTTGGTTTACATACTCATCTCATGTATATACTGTACTCGATATCATCTACTGTATCTTGCCTATGCTGCTCTGTACCATCACTCATTCATATATCCTTATGTACATATTCCCCTTACACTGTGTATAAGCCAGTAGTTTTTTTGGGGGGAATTGTTAGTTAGATTACTTGTTCGTTATTACTGCATTGTCGGAACTAGAAGCACAAGCATTTCGCTACACTCGCATTAACATCTGCTAACCATGTGTATGTGACAAATAAAATTTGATTTGATTTGATTTGGTAATGTCTAGGGAATGTTACTGTTATAAACTAGCAATGTTGAAGTAATTTCACTTATATATACTGGTAATGTGGAGGAAATGTCACTTATATAAACTGGTAATGTTGAGGCAATGTCACTGTTATAAACGGGTAATGTTGAGTTACTGTCACTTACATAAACTGGTAATGTTGAGGTAATGTCACTTATATAAACTGGTAATGTTGAGGTAATGTCATGTATATAAACTGGTAATGTTGAGGTAATGTCACTTATATAAACTGATCCTGTTCAGGTAATGTTACTGTTGTAAACTGGTAATGTCTAGGTAATATTACTGTAATAAACTGGTAATGTTGATGTAATTTCACTTATATATACTGGTAATGTGGAGGGTAATGTTACTGTTATAAACTGGTAATGTTACTGTTATAAACTGGTAATGTTGATGTAATTTCACTTATATAAACTGGTAATGTTGAGGTGATGTTACTGGTATATACTGGTAATGTCACATATATAAACGGGTAATGAGGTAATGTCACTTATATAAACTGGTAATGTTGGGGGTAATGTCACTTATGTAAACTGATCTTGTTCAGGTAATGTTATTGTTAAAACTGGTAATGTTGAGGTAATGTCACGTGTATTAACTGGTCATGTTTGGGTAATGGCACGCACATAAACTGGTAATGTTGGGTTAATGTCACTTATATAAACTGATCATGTTCAGGCAATGTTACTGTTGTAAACTGGTAATGTTGAGGGAATGTCACTTATTCAAACTGGTAATGTTGAGTTGATGTCACTTACTTAATCTGGTAATGTTGAGGTAATGTTACTGTTATATACTGGTCATGTCACTTATATAAACGGGTAATGCCTCTGACAAAAACTCATCATGTTCAGGCAATGTCAGTATAAACTGATCACGTTCAGGCAAAATCACTTATATAAACTGGTAATGTTGAGGCAATGTCACTTATTTAAACTGGTAATGTTGAGGTAATGTCACTTATATAAACTGATCATGTTCAGGTAATGTTACTATTGTAAACTGGTAATGTTTAGGTAATGTCACTTATTTAATCTGGTAATGTTGAGGGATTTTCACTTTTATAAACTGGTAATGTTGAGGTAATGTCACGTATATCAACTGATAATGTTGAGGCAATGTCACTTATTTAAACGGGTAATGTCAAGGTAATGTCACGTATATCAACTGATAATGTTGAGGTAATGTCACTTATATACACTGGTAATGTAGCGGTAATGTCACTTATAAAAATTGGTAATGTCGAGGTAATGTCACTTATAGAGACTGGTAAGTTAAGGTAATGTCACTTATATAAACTGATATCTTAAATTTAATTATGCTTTGTAAGCAACAGGTGTAGACTAACAATGAAATGCCTAAAGGCCCTCCGAATGAAATGCCTACAGGCGCTCCCAATAAAATGACTACAGGCCCTCCCAATGAAATGACTACAGGCGCTCCCAATGAAATGACTACAGGCGCTCCCAATAAAATGACTACAGGCCCTCCCAATAAAATGACTACAGGCACTCCCAATGAAATGACTACAGGCCCTCCCAATGAAATGACTACAGGCCCTCCCAATAAAATCACTACAGGCCCTCCCAATGAAATGACTACAGACCCTCCCAATGAAATGACTACAGGCGCTCCCAATGAAATGACTACAGGCCCTCCCAATGAAATGACTACAGGCCCTCCCAATAAAATCACTACAGGCCCTCCCAATGAAATGACTACAGACCCTCCCAATGAAGAAGAATAGAAAAATCATAGAAAAAAATTGTAACACAAGGAATACACAATGAGTAACGATAACATGGGAGTAGCATTACCTAGTTGTTGTGCAGGGGTACGAGATTATAACATGGCTATACAATGGGAGTGCTAGTACCTAGTTGTTGTGCAGGGGTACGAGGTAATAACATGGGAGAACCAGTACCTAGTTGATGTGCCAGAAGAACGCTACCTGCCCCAATGCATAGTGCCAACAGTAAAGTTTGGTGGAGGAGGAATAATGATCTGGGGCTGTTTTTCCTAGTTTGGGCTAGTCCCATTAGTTCCAGTGAAGAGAAATCTTAATGCTACAGCATACAATGACATTTATTATGATTCTGTGCTTCCAACTTTGTGGCAAAAGTTTGGGGAAGGACCTTTCCTGTTTCAGCATGACAATGCCCCTGTGCACAAAGCGAGGTTCTTACAGAAATGGTTTGTCCGAGATTGGTGTGGAAGAACTTGCCTGGCTTGCACAGAGCCCTGACCTCAACCCCATGGAACACCTTTGGGATGAATATGACTGCCGACTGTGAGCCAGGCCTAATCGCCCATCGTCACTGCCCGACCTCACTAATGCTCTTGTGCCTGAATGGAAGCAAGTCCATGCAGCAATGATCCAACATCTAGTAGAAAGCCTTCCCAGAAGAGTGGAGGCTGTTGTAGCAGCAATGATCCAACATCTAGTAGAAAGCCTTCCCAGAAGAGTGGAGGCTGTTGTAGCCGCAATGATCCAACATCTAGTAGAAAGCCTTCCCAGAAGAGTGGAGGCTGTTATAGCAGCAATGATCCAACATCTAGTAGAAAGCCTTCCCAGAAGAGTGGAGGCTGTTATAGCAGCAATGATCCAACATCTAGTAGAAAGCCTTCCCAGAAGAGTGGAGGCTGTTATAGCAGCAATGTTCCAACATCTAGTAGAAAGCCTTCCCAGAAGAGTGGAGGCTGTTATAGCAGCAATGTTCCAACATCTAGTAGAAAGCCTTCCCAGAAGACTGGAGGCTGTTATAGCAGCAATGTTCCAACATCTAGTAGAAAGCCTTCCCAGAAGAGTGGAGGCTGTTATAGCAGCAATGATCCAACATCTAGTAGAAAGCCTTCCCAGAAGAGTGGAGGCTGTTATAGCAGCAATGTTCCAACATCTAGTGGAAAGCCTTCCCAGAAGAGTGGAGGCTGTTATAGCAGCAATGTTCCAACATCTAGTAGAAAGCCTTCCCAGAAGACTGGAGGCTGTTATAGCAGCAATGATCCAACATCTAGTAGAAAGCCTTCCCAGAAGAGTGGAGGCTGTTATAGCAGCAATGATCCAACATCTAGTAGAAAGCCTTCCCAGAAGAGTGGAGGCTGTTATAGCAGCAATGTTCCAACATCTAGTAGAAAGCCTTCTCAGAAGAGTGGAGGCTGTTATAGCAGCAATGTTCCAACATCTAGTGGAAAGCCTTCCCAGAAGAGTGGAGGCTGTTATAGCAGCAATGATCCAACATCTAGTAGAAAGCCTTCTCAGAAGAGTGGAGGCTGTTATAGCAGCAATGATCCAACATCTAGTAGAAAGCCTTCCCAGAAGAGTGGAGGCTGTTATAGCAGCAATGATCCAAAATCTAGTAGAAAGCCTTCCCAGAAGAGTGGAGGCTGTTATAGCAGCAATGATCCAACATCTAGTAGAAAGCCTTCCCAGAAGAGTGGAAACTTTATGGGAGCAAAGGGGGGAACAACTCCATATTAATGCCCATGATTTTTGGAATGAGATGTTCACGTACTTTTGGTCATTTAGTGTATAGGTAGGGGTACTAGGTAACAGGATACATAATAAACAGTAGCAGCAGCATACGTGATGAGTCAAATGAGTTAGTGCAAAAAGGATCAATGCAGATAATCCAGGTAGCTATTTTCTTAATGATTTAGCAGTCTTAAGGCTTGGGGGTAGAACCTGTACAGAACCTGTTGGTTCCAGACTTGGTACATCTCTGCTACCGCACAGTTTATGACTTGGGTGGCAGGAGTCTTTTTTTTTTAAGTTCAAATTTGTTATTTATTTCGTATTTTTATTTGTGTGTTTTTTTCTTCGTGTTATCCAATTGGTAGTTACAGTCTGTTCCCATCGCTGCAACTCCCGTACGGACTCAGGAGAGGAGAAACACGACCCTGCCCTGCTTCTTGACACAATGCTCACTTAACCCGGAAGCTAGCCGCACCAATGTGTCGGAGGAAACACCATACACCTGGCGACCGTGTCAGCGTGCATTGCGCCCGGCCCGCCACAGAAGTTGCAAGAGTACGATGGACCAAGGACAACCCGGCTGGCCAAACCCTCCACTGACGACGCTGGGCCAATTGTGTGCCGACCTCATGGGTCTCCTGGTCGTGGACGGATGCGACACAGCCTGGGATTGAACCAGGATCTGTAGTGACGCAGCTATGCGATGCAGTGCCTTGGACTGCTGCTCCTCACGGGAGGCCCCAGGGTGGCTGGAGTCTTTAACAATTTTAGGACCTTTCTCTGACACCACACTGCTAGTTCACTGACCTCCTACCTGTAGGCTGTCTCATTGTCATCGGTGAACAGGCCAACACCCGTCGTGTCGTCAGCAATGCTAATGATGGTGTTGGAATTGTGCTTGGTCACACTGTTGTGAGTGAACATTGAGTACAGGAGGGGACTAAGCATCCCTGAGGGTCCAGGATCCAATTGCAGAGGGAGTCTTTAGCTTAGTGATGAGATTAGAGGGCTTTAGGGTGTTGAGCTGTAGCCGATGAACAGCATTATATAGGTGTTCCTCTTGTCCAGGTAGGAGAAGGAATTGTGGAGTGCAATGGCGATTGAGCCATCTGTGGATCTGTTGGGGAGGTATTCGAATTGGAGTGGGTCCAGGATGTCTGGGATGATGGTGTTGATATGAGCCATGACCAGCCTTTTCAAAGCATTGTATTGCTACATATGTGAGAGCTAAAGGGTGATAGTCATTTAGACTGGTTACCTTGGCATTCTTGTGCTCAGGGACTATGGTGGTCAGCTTGACACATGTAAGTATTATAGACTGGGTCAGGGAGAGGTTGAAAATGTCAGGGAAGACATTTACCAGCTGATCAGCGGATGCTTTGAGTACCCGTGCTGGTAATCCTTCCGGCCCTGGGGCCTTGTGAATGTTAAGCTGTTTAAAGGTTTTACTCACATTGGCTAAGGAGAGCGTGATTAAAGTAATCTGGAACAGCTGATGCTCTCATGCATTGTTCAGTGTTGGTCGAAGCGAAGCGAGCATTGAAGGCATTTATCTCGTCTGGTAGGCTCGTGTCACTGGACAGTTTGCAGCTTTTTTAATCTGTGATATTTAGTTTATTTATGTGTTATTTCTTACATCACTAGCCCAATAACTTTTTCGTGTTATTACATACAGCCGGGAAGAACTTTTGGATATCAGAGCAGCGGTAACTCACCATCATTACCACCAGGAATATGACTTTCCCGAATCGGATCCCTTGTTCGTACCCCCCAGGGCAATTGAACTGATTCCAGCGGCTGTTCCGAAACACAGGCGGCATAAAAGTAGTACTTGGGGTGGTCTTTTAGTCCGACTCCGGAAGCACACCAGCTATCGCTTCCGATTACATTACTCGCTAATGTTCAGTCTCTGGATAATAAAGTGACGAGCTCATGGCGAGGATTTCCTTCCAGAGAGACATCAGGGATTGTAACATACTCTGTTTCATGGAAACATGGCTCTCTGGATATACTGTCTGAGTCTGTACAGCCAGTTGGGTTCTCAGTTCATCACACAGACAGCAATAAAAATCTCTCCGGGATGAAGAGGGGCAGGGGTGTAAGTTTCATGATTAACGACTCATGGTGTAACTGTGATAACATACAAGAACTCAAGTCCTTTTATTCACACAACCTAGAATGCCTCACAATCAAATGCCAACTGTATTATCTCCCAAGAGAATTCTCTTTGGTTATTGTCACAGCCGCGTACATTCTCCCTCAAGCCGATACCACGACGGCCCTCAAGGAACTTCACTGGACTTTATGCAAACTGGAAATAATATATACTGAGGCTGCATTTATTGTAGCTGGGGATTTTAACAAAGCAAATTTGAGGAAAACGCTACCGAAGTTCTATCAGCACATTGACTGTAGTACAACGCATCAGCGAGGGCAAACTACCTGCCCTCCAGGACACCTACAGCACCCGATGTCACAGGAAGGCCAAACAGATCATCAAGGACAACAACCACCCAAGCCACTTCCTGTTCAGCCCACTATCATCCAGAAGGCGAGGTCAGAACAGGTGCATCAAAGCTGGGATCAGGAGACTGAAAAAACAGCTTCTATTTCAAGGCCATCAGACTGTTAATTAGCCATCACAGAGAGGCTGCTGCTTCCATATACAGACTTAATCATTGGCCACTTTAATAAATGGAACAGTTGTCACTTTAATAATGTCACTTTAATGATGTTTACATATCTTGCATTACTCATCTTATATGTATATAATGTATTCTATACTATCTACTATCTTTCTATACTATACTATCTTAGTCTATGCCACTCTGTCATTGCTCATCCATATATTCATATACTCTTAATTCCAATCCTTTACTTAGATTTCTGTGTATTAGGTTGTTGTTGTGAAATTGATATATATTACTTGTTAGATACACTGTCGAAACCAGAAGCACAAGCATTTCACTACACCCGCAATAACATCTGTTAAACACGTTGACGCAGATGGCAGGGAAAGGTGAGGGGAGGGGAGTGGTTATTGAAGGAAGATATCTTGCAGCCATCTGGCTCCACCCCCGAGCCTTATATGGACTTCCTGCCCCAAAGAGGCAAGCCGGTGGATCATTAAGCCATTGAGTGCTTTGGGATAAAAGAGGAAGCGGGCTGCACAAAGAGGGGGAAGACCGAGAGGGAGAATTATCTGTACAGATATGGGTTGCTGGATTCCCACCCTTTCCCACCGTGTGCAAATATCCCTAATAAATTCCCATTTGCATTCTACTTGTGCTCCCTGTGCGTGTTTGGTTATTGAACTTGGTGACGTGGAAACCCCACACCCTTGAGCCTGCTATATATGGTGGAGAATGCGGGCAAAGCAAACCAAGTTCAATAACAAAACAGACTTGGAGCATAATGGAAGCATTGATGAAACAGCTGCTGGAGGTGAGCATAACAAAACAGACTATGCATCGGGAGCTGCTAGAGGAACAGGTTCAGCAGACCGCTCTCCTGCGAGGTGAACTCAGCCAGCTGACAGCCGCCCAGGCCGGCGTGGCTGCAGGCGCAGCAGTCTCTCTCCCCAAGCCCAGTGTGTTTATACTGAAACTGACAGAGACTGACAATATCAAGGTTACCTCCAAGCCTCCGAGAGGACGGCTGCTAGGGAGAAATGGCCCCATGAGCAATGGGCCAGCCTGCTAGCACCCTTTCTGTCAGGTGTGGCACAGAAGACCTCTCAGGATCTGATGGCTGACCAGGCGATGCATTACGAGTGGCTGAAAAAGGAAATCCTGTGCTGGTATGGTTACACCCTGATTAGCAGGGTGCAAAGATTCCATGATTGGGTTTATGATGCCACACCGCCCCCTCCCCCTATTGCAAATATTTAGGCTGGCCAAGAGTTGTCTAAGTGCTGAACCACTGACGATCACGCCCATTCTACACTCTCTCCCATTCAAAGCTAAAAAGTTAGCAAGTCAAGCTAACCCACAGAGCGTAGATCAGCTGGTGGAACTGGTAGAAGGTCAACATGTGGCTTTGGAGATCCTGCGCAGTGGACAACCATGGAAGGCTGAACCCTCCACTCGCCCGAAGGAGCGAAAAAGGACGGAGGACCCCAGCCAAGGATGGAGGGACACTAACAGCCAGCTCCCTGAGATGACAACCCGTTCTGAACCTGGACAGGAGGAAGTGCTACGAGTGTGGCGAGCTGGGACACATTGCCTGGAACTGTCAAACCACGATATCCCGATGCCTTCGGTCTCAGCCAGTGTGGTAGCAACCGGGCTTGCTGATGACATGTTGGGCTAAGAAGAGTGGTCCTTCCCCTGTCACCCTGGTAAGAGCCAACGAAAAGGACAGCACAGAACTTTTGGACTCCGGGAGTATGGTCATCCCGAACCTGCCAGTGCCGGTCCTTATCGGGAGGGATTTCCTGATGTTCCACCAACTGTGGACCAGTATGTCCGGAGAAGTGGGGAACTGAGGGAACCAGAAGGGAGGAGGAAGCCGGAGAGGTGGGAGGGATGCCAGAAGGAGTGATTCCAGGAAATGGACCCCCAGGTGTCAACAGAACCCCTCTCTGAGGGTGACTCGGGTGAAGCAAGACTGGAGGAAGGTGAGGCAATGTCCCCAATGGACCATGAGGTGGCGCCAGAGTCCGCATCTCTAGCAGGCCGGTTCGGCATGGCCCATCTGGAGGATCCCAACCTGGTCAGCGCTCTCCAGCAGGTGACCGTGGTGGACGGAAAGCCCGTGGAGGGGGTAAGTCAGATGACCTACCCCCATGTTTCTATAAAGAAGAAATTGCTGTATAAGATTGTGAAGAAGAACAACGAATATATGGAGTTGTTGTTGGTGCCTCGTCCCTTTGTACAATCTGTCCTGTAGTTGGTGCACTCCCACCTTGTTGGGGCTCACCTAGGGGTTGATAAGACCGTAGACAGGTTTAAGGCATGATTTTACCCTCTGGGTGTGAAGAGAGCAGTGGAGGATTACTGCGCAGTTGCGCACCTCAGTGTATCACCCGCAGACCGATGGATTGGTGGAAAGATTCAATAGAACCCTGAAGCAGATGCTAAAGAAGGTGATGGAGGTGGACAGAAGGAATTGGGATCAGTTACTACCTGATGTTCTCGATCTGAGTAGTGCCCCAAGCTTCAACAGGGTTCTCTCCCTTTGAACTCCTGTACGGGAGATGACCCAGAGGACTGCTGGATGTGGCTAAAGAAGCCTGGGACAGCAGCCTTCACCCCATCGAACCATGGTGGAACACGTAGTAGACATGAGAGACCGGATGGCAACCCTGCGGCCCCTGGTACGGGAACACACTTTGGAGGCCCAAGAGACCCAAGCTCGGGTGTAAAACAGAGGGACACAATGAAGAGACTTCCAGCCAGGATACTGTTAATTAAGTGTTGGTGTTGGTCCCCACCTCAGAATGTGTGTTTTTGGCCCGATGGAATGGGCCATATGAAGTCCTTGAGAAGGTGGGTGAAGTTAACTACAGGGTCAGACAGCCAGGACGTAAGCATCTGACCCAGATTTACCATGTGAATTTATTAAAGAAATGGAATGCACTTGATGTACTCTACTCTAAGGCTATCACTGAGACCAAGCCGGCAGAGGTGCCACTGGGGGAACAGCTGAGCCATGCACAGAAGCAAATCAAACCAAATTTTATTTGTCACATACACATGGTGATTGGTCGGAACATGGTGATGGTGATTGGTCGGTGATTGGTCGGAACCAGGATGTGTTCTCCAGTGAACCAGGACACACTGATCTGGTACAGCACACCATCATCACTGAACCCCGGAAAAGGGTGAAGTTGAGACCCCACCGTATATCAGAAGCAAGGAGAAAGGCCGTCCGGATGGCAGGAAAAACAATTTTGGAAGCTGAAATAGAAGAGTCGAATAGTGACTGGTGCCACCCCATAGTGTTGGTGCCAAAACCAGACGACACTATTCGCCTCTGTAATGATTTAAGGTAAATGAAATCTCAAAGTTTGACTCCTACCCCATGCCCCAAATTGATGAACTAATAGAACGGCTAGAGACCGCCCGATTTATCAGCACGCTTTACCTGATGAAGGGTTATTGGCAGGTGCCCTTAGCTCCCGAGGGAGAAAACTGCTTTCCCCACCCCTGACGGGCTGTTCCACTACAGGAAGCTGCCCTTTGGGTTGCATGGGGCCCCGGCCACCTTCTAGAGGTTGATGGACTGGGTTCTCCGACCCCATCGTGAGTATGCGGCGGCCTACCTCGATGATACTGTTATCCATGGGAACGAGGGGGAGACCCATCTAAACCAGGTGAGCGTGGTATTGCAGTCCTTACGGGGGGCAGGGATAACAGCTAACCTGTGGGAGGCTGAGTACCTGGGATACAAGATCAGGAGGGGATGTGTAAAACCCTAGGGGAAGAAAGTGGAGGCAATCCGGGACAGGCCCTGCCTCCTCACCAAGAAGCAGGTACGCACATTTGTGGGGTTGACTAGTTACTACTGGAGATTTATCCCCCACTTTGCCTCCCTAGCCAGCCCCCTGACAGATCTGACCAGGAGCTGTCTGTCTGCCCAGGTGACGTGGACCTAGGAGATGGTGAAAGCCTTCCAGGACCTAAAGGGAGTCCTGTGTTCAGGACCCGTGCTTGTGACCCCAGACCTCTTTAAACCACTGGTGGTACAGACCGAAGTGTCTGAAACAGGGGTGTGTGCTGACCTATCACAGCAACAAGAAGGTGAGGAACCCCCGGTCGTATACATTAGCCGGAACCTGTTGTCGCGGGAACAAAGATATTCCACTGTGGAGAAAGAATGTCTAGCAGTCAAGTGGGCGCTGGAGACGCTGAAATATTACTTACTTCACCCTCGTGACGGACCATGCACCACTGGTTTAGATGGTACGGAACAAGGAGAGTAACGCCTGGGTCACCTGCTGGTTCCTATCCTTACAGCCTTTTGCTTCCTCTGTCATCCACAGCCCTTTGCTTTCTCTGTCTTCCATGGAAATTCCCTCTCCAGGAGGGATGCTCTAGGGTGCTGGACCAGGGGGGGGGGGCAAGGCAGGGAGAGGTGAGGTGAGGGGAGGGGAGTGGTTATTGAAGGAAGATGTCTTGCAGCCCGTTGCCTCCACCCCCAAGCCTTATATGGCCTTCCTGCCCCCATGAGGCAAGCCGGTGGATCGTTAAGCCATTGAGTGCTTGGGGATAAAAGAGGAAATGAGCTACACAAAGAGGGGGAAGACCAAAAGGGAAACGCATGTTATGGAGAGTGTGAGAAGTGGGAGAATTATCTATATACGATTACCAGTTGTGAACTGGTTGCTGGATTCCCTCCTTTCCCACTGTGTGCAAATCTCCCTAATAAATTCCCATTTGCTTGTGCTCTATGTGTGTGTTTGGTTGTTGAACTTGGTGACGTGGAAACCCCACGCCCTTGAGCCTGTTACAATGTGTATGGGACCAATACCATTTGATTTGATTTGAGTCAAAACACCTAAAACAAGATATGGTATCAATAACAAGATAAAACTAGCTGAACTGAGCCACCTATGATACATTTTAGTAATCTAGCAGTCACTCATTTCCAGAGCGATTTACAGGAGCAATTAGGTGCCTTGCTCGAGTACGTCGACAGATTTCTCATCCAGTCAAACCAGCGTCCATTCGGTTACTGGCCATAAGCTATCAACCGCTAGGCTACCTGTCGACCCGGCAGCCGCTGTCATTGTTGCTAGCTATCTGGGCATCCGGAACCACAACAGACAGACTTCTGCGCCATTGAAATCACACTCATTGTTTTTGTGACATTGTCAGCTAACCCGTCTCTCTCTCTTGCTCTTTCACTCTCTGTCACGCCTGCTCCCGCTCCCGCTCCCTGGCGCTCAAGAGCGCCAGGCTACCCATCATTACACGCACCTGTTACCATCATTACGCGCAGCTACGCTCATTGGACTCACCTGGACTACCTCACTTTGTTGATTGCCCCTGCATATATATCTGCTCCTCTGGGTTGTTCTCTGTAGTACTTTGTAGTGTTTATGTTCAGACGCTGTTCCTGTTCCGTTGCATGTCCGTCTATTCACTCCCTGTGCCTGCTTCTCATCTACTGCGTTGGACCTTACAGAATGCTTCTACCGTTACAAGAAGCATCAGGGAGTTTTTTTAGTTTTGTTGGTGACGTCAGAACTGGGGGACACCGCCGAATGAACCGGGGGTGCCAAAGCTGGCTTGTCGGGCTGTCATGCCATAGCTGGCTCGAGAGGTTTCCTTGCCCCGGTTGGCTCGGCAGGTTCACATCCCACATCATGCTTCAGCCGGCTCGTCGGGCTCCTATGCCTCAGCCGGCCCATGAGTTTTTTGTTTGTTGGTGAAGTTGGGCTTGGATTCCGCCAGCCGATGGAACCGGGGGTGCCTAAGCTGGCTCGTCGGGCTGTCACACCCTAGCTGGATCGAGAGGTTTCCTTGCCTCGGTTGGGCTCAGCAGGTTCCCATCCTACATCATGCTTCTACGCCGCAGCGGGATCGTCAGACTGTCATGCCTCAGCCGGGTCGTCAGGCTGTCACGCCTCAGCCGGGTCGTCAGGCTGTCACGCCTCAGCCGGGTCGTCAGGCTGTCACGCCTCAGCCGGGACGTCAGGCTGTCACGCCTCAGCCGGGTCGTCAGGCTGTCACGCCTCAACCGGGTCGTCAGGCTGTCACGCCTCAGCAGGATCGTCAGACTGTCACGCCTCAGCCGGGTCGTCCAGCATCCAGCATCCATGTCATGCCTGTTCCCACTCCCCCTCCCTGGCGCTGTTACCATCATTATGCGCATCTGCGCTCATTGGACTCACCTGGACTTCCTCACTTTGTTGACCGCCCCAGTCATATATGTGTTCTCCTCTGTGTTGTTCCCTGTAGTCGCATTGTTTTTCGTGTTGATGTCCAGACGCTGTTATTGTTCCGTTGCATGTCCGTCTATGTTGAATGGTTCACTCCCTGTACCTGCTTCTCATCTCCTTTGTTGGGCATAACACTCTTTCTCTTGCTCTCTCTCTGTCACTCGCTTTCTTTCTTTCTTTCTTTCTAATGAGTACAAAATGTTGCCAAAGATTAGGAAACAGAAATCTATAGTCTACAACTAGGAGTTATAACTAATTGTCTGCTTGGCTGTGTGTGTGTGTGTGTGTGTGTTCGCTTGACTGCAGCCGCTACACTAGCTTCCATCATACTGTCTCTTCACGAGGTCATTCTACTCAGTGTCCTTGTTGAAACCAGATAATAAACAAACAGGTCATTAAACAGCTGCTTTCAACTGATTCAAATTTACATTTCAAGAGAGAGAGAGAGATTGTGTGAGACATGAAACACTGCTGCATGATCACTTAAACATCTATTGGGCACTACATTAGACCAGAGTTCTCTATAGGGCACTACATTAGACCAGAGTTCTCTATAGGGCACTACATTAGACCAGAGTTCTCTATAGGGCACTACATTAGACCAGAGTTCTCTATAGGGCACTACATTAGACCAGAGTTCTCTATAGGGCACTACATTAGACCAGTGTTCTCTATAGGGCACTACATTAGACCAGAGTTCTCTATAGGGCACTACATTAGACCAGTGTTCTCTAGTTCTCTATAGGGCACTACATTAGACCAGTGTTCTCTAGTTCTCTATAGGGCACTACATTAGACCAGTGTTCTCTATAGGGCACTACATTAGACCAGTGTTTTCTATAGGGCACTACATTAGACCAGTGTTCTCTATAGGGCACTACATTAGACCAGTGTTCTCTAGTTCTCTATAGGGCACTACATTAGACCAGAGTTCTCTATAGGGCACTACATTAGACCAGAGTTCTCTAGTTCTCTATTGGGCACTACATTAGACCAGAGTTCTCTAGTTCTCTATAGGGCACTACATTAGACCAGAGTTCTCTATAGGGCACTACATTAGACCAGTGTTCTCTATAGGGCACTACATTAGACCAGAGTTCTCTATAGGGCACTACATTAGACCAGAGTTCTCTATAGGGCACTACATTAGACCAGAGTTCTCTATAGGGCACTACATTAGACCAGAGTTCTCTATAGGGCACTACATTAGACCAGAGTTCTCTATTGGGCACTACATTAGACCAGAGTTCTCTATAGGGCACTACATTAGACCAGAGTTCTCTAGTTCTCTATTGGGCACTACATTAGACCAGAGTTCTCTAGTTCTCTTTAGGGCACTACATTAGACCAGAGTTCTCTATAGGGCACTACATTAGACCAGTGTTCTCTATAGGGCACTACATTAGACCAGAGTTCTCTATAGGGCACTACATTAGACCAGTGTTTTCTAGTTCTCTATAGGGCACTACATTAGACCAGTGTTCTCTATAGGGCACTACATTAGACCAGTGTTTTCTATAGGGCACTACATTAGACCAGTGTTCTCTATAGGGCACTACATTAGACCAGAGTTCTCTATAGGGCACTACATTAGACCAGTGTTCTCTAGTTCTCTATAGGGCACTACATTAGACCAGTGTTCTCTATAGGGCACTACATTAGACCAGTGTTTTCTATAGGGCACTACATTAGACCAGTGTTCTCTATAGGGCACTACATTAGACCACTGTTCTCTAGTTCTCTATAGGGCACTACATTAGACCAGAGTTCTCTATAGGGCACTACATTAGACCAGAGTTCTCTAGTTCTCTATTGGGCACTACATTAGACCAGAGTTCTCTATAGGGCACTACATTAGACCAGTGTTCTCTATAGGGCACTACATTAGACCAGAGTTCTCTATAGGGCACTACATTAGACCAGAGTTCTCTAGTTCTCTATAGGGCACTACATTAGACCAGTGTTCTCTATAGGGCACTACATTAGACCAGTGTTTTCTATAGGGCACTACATTAGACCAGTGTTCTCTATAGGGCACTACATTAGACCAGTGTTCTCTAGTTCTCTATAGGGCACTACATTAGACCAGAGTTCTCTATAGGGCACTACATTAGACCAGAGTTCTCTAGTTCTCTATTGGGCACTACATTAGACCAGAGTTCTCTAGTTCTCTATAGGGCACTACATTAGACCAGAGTTCTCTATAGGGCACTACATTAGACCAGTGTTCTCTATAGGGCACTACATTAGACCAGAGTTCTCTATAGGGCACTACATTAGACCAGAGTTCTCTATAGGGCACTACATTAGACCAGAGTTCTCTATAGGGCACTACATTAGACCAGAGTTCTCTATAGGGCACTACATTAGACCAGAGTTCTCTATTGGGCACTACATTAGACCAGAGTTCTCTATAGGGCACTACATTAGACCAGAGTTCTCTAGTTCTCTATTGGGCACTACATTAGACCAGAGTTCTCTAGTTCTCTTTAGGGCACTACATTAGACCAGAGTTCTCTATAGGGCACTACATTAGACCAGAGTTCTCTATAGGGCACTACATTAGACCAGTGTTCTCTAGTTCTCTATAGGGCACTACATTAGACCAGAGTTCTCTATAGGGCACTACATTAGACCAGAGTTCTCTAGTTCTCTATTGGGCACTACATTAGACCAGAGTTCTCTATAGGGCACTACATTAGACCAGTGTTCTCTATAGGGCACTACATTAGACCAGAGTTCTCTATAGGGCACTACATTAGACCAGAGTTCTCTAGTTCTCTATAGGGCACTACATTAGACCAGTGTTCTCTATAGGGCACTACATTAGACCAGTGTTTTCTATAGGGCACTACATTAGACCAGTGTTCTCTATAGGGCACTACATTAGACCAGTGTTCTCTAGTTCTCTATAGGGCACTACATTAGACCAGAGTTCTCTATAGGGCACTACATTAGACCAGAGTTCTCTAGTTCTCTATTGGGCACTACATTAGACCAGAGTTCTCTAGTTCTCTATGGGGCACTACATTAGACCAGAGTTCTCTATAGGGCACTACATTAGACCAGTGTTCTCTATAGGGCACTACATTAGACCAGAGTTCTCTATAGGGCACTACATTAGACCAGAGTTCTCTATAGGGCACTACATTAGACCAGAGTTCTCTATAGGGCACTACATTAGACCAGAGTTCTCTATAGGGCACTACATTAGACCAGAGTTTTCTATTGGGCACTACATTAGACCAGAGTTCTCTATAGGGCACTACATTAGACCAGAGTTCTCTAGTTCTCTATTGGGCACTACATTAGACCAGAGTTCTCTAGTTCTCTTTAGGGCACTACATTAGACCAGAGTTCTCTATAGGGCACTACATTAGACCAGAGTTCTCTATAGGGCACTACATTAGACCAGTGTTTTCTAGTTCTCTATAGGGCACTACATTAGACCAGTGTTCTCTATAGGGCACTACATTAGACCAGTGTTTTCTATAGGGCACTACATTAGACCAGTGTTCTCTATAGGGCACTACATTAGACCAGAGTTCTCTATAGGGCACTACATTAGACCAGTGTTCTCTAGTTCTCTATAGGGCACTACATTAGACCAGTGTTCTCTATAGGGCACTACATTAGACCAGTGTTTTCTATAGGGCACTACATTAGACCAGTGTTCTCTATAGGGCACTACATTAGACCACTGTTCTCTAGTTCTCTATAGGGCACTACATTAGACCAGAGTTCTCTATAGGGCACTACATTAGACCAGAGTTCTCTAGTTCTCTATTGGGCACTACATTAGACCAGAGTTCTCTATAGGGCACTACATTAGACCAGTGTTCTCTATAGGGCACTACATTAGACCAGAGTTCTCTATAGGGCACTACATTAGACCAGAGTTCTCTATAGGGCACTACATTAGACCAGAGTTCTCTATAGGGCACTACATTAGACCAGAGTTCTCTATAGGGCACTACATTAGACCAGAGTTCTCTATTGGGCACTACATTAGACCAGAGTTCTCTATAGGGCACTACATTAGACCAGTGTTCTCTAGTTCTCTATTGGGCACTACATTAGACCAGAGTTCTCTATAGGGCACTACATTAGACCAGAGTTCTCTATAGGGCACTACATTAGACCAGAGTTCTCTATAGGGCACTACATTAGACCAGAGTTCTCTATGGGGCACTACATTAGACCAGAGTTCTCTATAGGGCACTACATTAGACCAGAGTTCTCTATAGGGCACTACATTAGACCAGAGTTCTCTATAGGGCACTACATTAGACCAGAGTTCTCTATAGGGCACTACATTAGACCAGAGTTCTCTATAGGGCACTACATTAGACCAGTGTTCTCTAGTTCTCTATTGGGCACTACATTAGACCAGAGTTCTCTATAGGGCACTACATTAGACCAGAGTTCTCTATAGGGCACTACATTAGACCAGAGTTCTCTATAGGGCACTACATTAGACCAGAGTTCTCTATAGGGCACTACATTAGACCAGAGTTCTCTATAGGGCACTACATTAGACCAGTGTTCTCTAGTTCTCTATTGGGCACTACATTAGACCAGAGTTCTCTATAGGGCACTACATTAGACCAGAGTTCTCTATAGGGCACTACATTAGACCAGAGTTCTCTATAGGGCACTACATTAGACCAGAGTTCTCTATAGGGCACTACATTAGACCAGAGTTCTCTATAGGGCACTACATTAGACCAGAGTTCTCTATAGGGCACTACATTAGACCAGAGTTCTCTATAGGGCACTACATTAGACCAGAGTTCTCTATAGGGCACTACATTAGACCAGAGTTCTCTATAAATCAAATCAAATCAAATCAAATCAAATTTTATTTGTCACATACACATGGTTAGCAGATGTTAATGCGAGTGTAGCGAAATGCTTGTGCTTCTAGTTCCGACAATGCAGTAATAACGAGCAAGTAATCTAACTAACAATTCCAAAAAAAAAAAAAAAAAAAAAAAAAACTACTGTCTTATACACAGTGTAAGGGGATAAAGAATATGTACATAAGGATATATGAATGAGTGATGGTACAGAGCAGCATAGGCAAGATACAGTAGATGATATCGAGTACAGTATATACATATGAGATAAGTATGTAAACCAAGTGGCATAGTTAAAGTGGCTAGTGATACATGTATTACATAAGGATGCAGTCGATGATATAGAGTACAGTATCAACGTATGCATATGAGATGAACAATGTAGGGTAAGTAACATTATATAAGGTAGCATTGTTTAAAGTGGCTAGTGATATATTTACATCATTTCCCATCAATTCCCATGATTAAAGTGGCTGGAGTAGAGTCAGTGTCATTGACAGTGTGTTGGCAGTAGCCACTCAATGTTAGTGGTGGCTGTTTAACAGTCTGATGGCCTTGAGATAGAAGCTGTTTTTCAGTCTCTCGGTCCCAGCTTTGATGCACCTGTACTGACCTCGCCTTCTGGATGACAGCGGGGTGAACAGGCAGTGGCTCGGGTGGTTGATGTCCTTGATGATCTTTATGGCCTTCCTGTAGCATCGGGTGGTGTAGGTGTCCTGGAGGGCAGGTAGTTTGCCCCCGGTGATGCGTTGTGCAGACCTCACTACCCTCTGGAGAGCCTTACGGTTGAGGGCGGTGCAGTTGCCATACCAGGCGGTGATACAGCCCGCCAGGATGCTCTCGATTGTGCATCTGTAGAAGTTTGTGAGTGCTTTTGGTGACAAGCCGAATTTCTTCAGCCTCCTGAGGTTGAAGAGGCGCTGCTGCGCCTTCCTCACGATGCTGTCTGTGTGAGTGGACCAATTCAGTTTGTCTGTGATGTGTATGCCGAGGAACTTAAAACTTGCTACCCTCTCCACTACTGTTCCATCGATGTGGATGGGGGTGTTCCCTCTGCTGTTTCCTGAAGTCCACAATCATCTCCTTAGTTTTGTTGACGTTGAGTGTGAGGTTATTTTCCTGACACCACACTCCGAGGGCCCTCACCTCCTCCCTGTAGGCCGTCTCGTCGTTGTTGGTAATCAAGCCTACCACTGTTGTGTCGTCCGCAAACTTGATGATTGAGTTGGAGGCGTGCATGGCCACGCAGTCGTGGGTGAACAGGGAGTACAGGAGGGGGCTCAGAACGCACCCTTGTGGGGCCCCAGTGTTGAGGATCAGCGGGGAGGAGATGTTGTTGCCTACCCTCACCACCTGGGGGCGGCCCGTCAGGAAGTCCAGTACCCAGTTGCACAGGGCGGGGTCGAGACCCAGGGTCTCGAGCTTGATGACGAGCTTGGAGGGTACTATGGTGTTGAATGCCGAGCTGTAGTCGATGAACAGCATTCTCACATAGGTATTCCTCTTGTCCAGATGGGTTAGGGCAGTGTGCAGTGTGGTTGAGATTGCATCGTCTGTGGACCTATTTGGGCGGTAAGCAAATTGGAGTGGGTCAAGGGTGTCAGGTAGGGTGGAGGTGATATGGTCCTTGACTAGTCTCTCAAAGCACTTCATGATGACGGATGTGAGTGCTACGGGGCGGTAGTCGTTTAGCTCAGTTACCTTAGCTTTCTTGGGAACAGGAACAATGGTGGCCCTCTTGAAGCATGTGGGAACAGCAGACTGGTATAGGGATTGGTTGAATATGTCCGTAAACACACCGGCCAGCTGGTCTGCGCATGCTCTGAGGGCGCGGCTGGGGATGCCGTCTGGGCCTGCAGCCTTGCGAGGGTTAACACGTTTAAATGTCTTACTCACTTCGGCTGCAGTGAAGGAGAGACCGCATGATTCCGTTGCAGGCCGTGTCAGTGGCACTGTATTGTCCTCAAAGCGGGCAAAAAAGTTATTTAGTCTGCCTGGGAGCAAGACATCCTGGTCCGTGACTGGGCTGGGTTTCTTCCTGTAGTCCGTGATTGACTGTAGACCCTGCCACATACCTCTTGTGTCTGAGCCGTTGAATTGAGATTCTACTTTGTCTCTGTACTGGCGCTTAGCTTGTTTGATAGCCTTGCGGAGGGAATAGCTGCACTGTTTGTATTCAGTCATGTTACCAGACACCTTGCCCTGATTAAAAGCAGTGGTTCGTGCCTTCAGTTTCACACGAATGCTGCCATCAATCCACGGTTTCTGGTTAGGGAATGTTTTAATCGTTGCTATGGGAACGACATCTTCAACGCACGTTCTAATGAACTCGCACACCGTATCAGCGTATTCGTCAATGTTGTTGTCTGACGCAATACGAAACATCTCCCAGTCCACGTGATGGAAGCAGTCTTGGAGTGTGGAGTCAGCTTGGTCGGACCAGCGTTGGACAGACCTCAGCGTGGGAGCTTCTTGTTTTAGTTTCTGTCTGTAGGCAGGGATCAACAAAATGGAGTCGTGGTCAGCTTTTCCGAAAGGGGGCGGGGCAGGGCCTTATATGCGTCGCGGAAGTTAGAGTAACAATGATCCAGGGTCTTTCCACCCCTGGTTGCGCAATCAATATGCTGATAAAATTTAGGGAGTCTTGTTTTCAGATTAGCCTTGTTAAAATCCCCAGCTACAATGAATGCAGCCTCCGGATAAATCGTTTCCAGTTTGCAGAGAGTTAAATAAAGTTCGTTCAGAGCCATCGATGTGTCTGCTTGGGGGGATATATACGGCTGTGATTATAATCGAAGAGAATTCTCTTGGTAGATAATGCGGTCTACATTTGATTGTGAGGAATTCTAAATCAGGTGAACAGAAGGATTTGAGTTCCTGTATGTTTCCTTCATCACACCATGTCACGTTGGCCATAAGGCATACGCCCCCGCCCGTCTTCTTACCAGAAAGATGTTTGTTTCTGTCCGGCACTACATTAGACCAGAGTTCTCTATAGGGCACTACATTAGACCAGAGTTCTCTATAGGGCACTACATTAGACCAGAGTTCTCTATTGGGCACTACATTAGACCAGAGTTCTCTATAGGGCAATACATTAGACCAGAGTTCTCTATTGGGCACTACATTAGACCAGAGTTCTCTATTGGGCACTACATTAGACCAGAGTTCTCTATTGGGCACTACATTAGACCAGAGTTCTCTATAGGGCACTACATTAGACCAGTGTTCTCTAGTTCTCTATTGGGCACTACATTAGACCAGAGTTCTCTATAGGGCACTACATTAGACCAGAGTTCTCTATAGGGCACTACATTAGACCAGAGTTCTCTATAGGGCACTACATTAGACCAGAGTTCTCTATAGGGCACTACATTAGACCAGAGTTCTCTATAGGGCACTACATTAGACCAGAGTTCTCTATAGGGCACTACATTAGACCAGAGTTCTCTATAGGGCACTACATTAGACCAGAGTTCTCTATAGGGCACTACATTAGACCAGTGTTCTCTAGTTCTCTATTGGGCACTACATTAGACCAGAGTTCTCTATAGGGCACTACATTAGACCAGAGTTCTCTATAGGGCACTACATTAGACCAGAGTTCTCTATAGGGCACTACATTAGACCAGAGTTCTCTATAGGGCACTACATTAGACCAGAGTTCTCTATAGGGCACTACATTAGACCAGTGTTCTCTAGTTCTCTATTGGGCACTACATTAGACCAGAGTTCTCTATAGGGCACTACATTAGACCAGAGTTCTCTATAGGGCACTACATTAGACCAGAGTTCTCTATAGGGCACTACATTAGACCAGAGTTCTCTATAGGGCACTACATTAGACCAGAGTTCTCTATAGGGCACTACATTAGACCAGAGTTCTCTATAGGGCACTACATTAGACCAGAGTTCTCTATAGGGCACTACATTAGACCAGAGTTCTCTATAGGGCACTACATTAGACCAGAGTTCTCTATAGGGCACTACATTAGACCAGAGTTCTCTATAGGGCACTACATTAGACCAGAGTTCTCTATAGGGCACTACATTAGACCAGAGTTCTCTATAGGGCACTACATTAGACCAGAGTTCTCTATTGGGCACTACATTAGACCAGAGTTCTCTATAGGGCACTACATTAGACCAGTGTTCTCTAGTTCTCTATTGGGCACTACATTAGACCAGAGTTCTCTATAGGGCACTACATTAGACCAGTGTTCTCTAGTTCTCTATAGGGCACTACATTAGACCAGAGTTCTCTAAAGGGCACTACATTAGACCAGAGTTCTCTATAGGGCACTACATTAGACCAGTGTTCTCTAGTTCTCTATTGGGCAGTACATTAGACCAGAGTTCTCTAAAGGGCACTACATTAGACCAGAGTTCTCTATAGGGCACTACATTAGACCAGTGTTCTCTAGTTCTCTATTGGGCACTACATTAGACCAGAGTTCTCTATAGGGCACTACATTAGACCAGTGTTCTCTAGTTCTCTATTGGGCACTACATTAGACCAGAGTTCTCTATAGGGCACTACATTAGACCAGTGTTCTCTAGTTCTCTATAGGGCACTACATTAGACCAGTGTTCTCTAGTTCTCTATAGGGCATTACATTAGACCAGAGTACTCTATAGGGCACTACATTAGACCAGAGTTCTCTAGTTCTCTATAGGGCATTACATTAGACCAGAGTTCTCTATAGGGCACTACATTAGACCAGAGTTCTCTATAGGGCACTACATTAGACCAGAGTTCTCTATAGGGCATTACATTAGACCAGTGTTCTCTAGTTCACTAAAGGGCACTACATTAGACCAGAGTTCTCTAGTTCTCTATAGGGCACTACATTAGACCAGAGTTCTCTATAGGGCACTACATTAGACCAGAGTTCTCTATAGGGCACTACATTAGACCAGAGTTCTCTATAGGGCACTACATTAGACCAGAGTTCTCTATAGGGCACTACATTAGACCAGAGTTCTCTATAGGGCACTACATTAGACCAGAGTTCTCTATTGGGCACTACATTAGACCAGAGTTCTCTATAGGGCACTACATTAGACCAGTGTTCTCTAGTTCTCTATTGGGCACTACATTAGACCAGAGTTCTCTATAGGGCACTACATTAGACCAGTGTTCTCTAGTTCTCTATAGGGCACTACATTAGACCAGAGTTCTCTAAAGGGCACTACATTAGACCAGAGTTCTCTATAGGGCACTACATTAGACCAGTGTTCTCTAGTTCTCTATTGGGCAGTACATTAGACCAGAGTTCTCTAAAGGGCACTACATTAGACCAGAGTTCTCTATAGGGCACTACATTAGACCAGTGTTCTCTAGTTCTCTATTGGGCACTACATTAGACCAGAGTTCTCTATAGGGCACTACATTAGACCAGTGTTCTCTAGTTCTCTATTGGGCACTACATTAGACCAGAGTTCTCTATAGGGCACTACATTAGACCAGTGTTCTCTAGTTCTCTATAGGGCACTACATTAGACCAGTGTTCTCTAGTTCTCTATAGGGCATTACATTAGACCAGAGTACTCTATAGGGCACTACATTAGACCAGAGTTCTCTAGTTCTCTATAGGGCATTACATTAGACCAGAGTTCTCTATAGGGCACTACATTAGACCAGAGTTCTCTATAGGGCACTACATTAGACCAGAGTTCTCTATAGGGCATTACATTAGACCAGTGTTCTCTAGTTCACTAAAGGGCACTACATTAGACCAGAGTTCTCTAGTTCTCTATAGGGCACTACATTAGACCAGTGTTCTCTAGTTCTCTATAGGGCACTACATTAGACCAGTGTTCTCTAGTTCTCTATAGGGCACTACATTAGACCAGTGTTCTCTAGTTCTCTATAGGGCACTACATTAGACCAGAGTTCTCTATAGGGCACTACATTAGACCAGAGTTCTCTATAGGGCACTACATTAGACCAGTGTTCTCTAGTTCTCTATAGGGCACTACATTAGACCAGTGTTCTCTAGTTCTCTATAGGGCACTACATTAGACCAGAGTTCTCTAGTTCTCTATAGGGCACTACATTAGACCAGAGTACTCTATAGGGCACTACATTAGACCAGAGTACTCTAGTTCTCTATAGGGCACTACATTAGACCAGAGTACTCTATAGTGCACTACATTAGACCAGAGTTCTCTATAGGGCACTACATTAGACCAGAGTTCTCTAGTTCTCTATAGGGCACTACATTAGACCAGTGTTCTCTAGTTCTCTATAGGGCACTACATTAGACCAGAGTTCTCTAGTTCTCTATAGGGCACTACATTAGACCAGAGTACTCTATAGGGCACTACATTAGACCAGAGTACTCTAGTTCTCTATAGGGCACTACATTAGACCAGAGTACTCTATAGGGCACTACATTAGACCAGAGTACTCTAGTTCTCTATAGGGCACTACATTAGACCAGAGTACTCTATAGTGCACTACATTAGACCAGAGTTCTCTATAGGGCACTACATTAGACCAGAGTTCTCTTGTACTCTATAGGGCACTACATTAGACCAGAGCCCTCTATAGGGCACTACATTAGACTAGAGACCTCTATAGGGCACTCCGAATTCCACCCCATACCTACCCCTCTATCCCCCCTCTCACCCACTCCACCCCCTACCTACCCCTCTATCCCCCTCAATAGACATGCTCTCACCAAGCTCCAAGAAACATATGGTTCAGAAACAACCCACTGGACAGCAACAACGCAGTCTGGAGAGAAACAACACAGTCAGGACAGCAACAACAGAGTCTGGACAGCACCAACACAGTCTGGACAGCAACAACACAGTCAGGACAGCAACAACACAGTCTGGACAGCAACAACACAGTCAGGACAGCAACAACACAGTCAGGACAGCAACAACAGAGTCTGGACAGCAACAACACAGTCTGGACAGCAACAACACAGTCTGGACAGCAACAACACAGTCTGGACAGCAACAACACAGTCTGGACAGCAACAACACAGTCAGGACAGCAACAACACTGCTGCAGGCTCTTTGCGTGTCTTCACAATCAGATTTACGGAAATTGCAGGTCGTGCGGGCCTCAGGGTTAGGGGTTAGGGTTAGGGTTAGGGGTTAGGGTTAGGGTTAGGGTTAGGGTTAGGGTTAGGGTACGGCCTGGCACAAAGATCAAAGCTCCTCTACTTTCCTCTGCTATTTATTTACCAAGCCTGAAACACATCACTCCTAACAGACACAAGCCTGAAACACATCACTCCCGACAGACACAAGCCTGAAACACATCACTCCTAACAGACACAAGCCTGAAACACATCACTCCTAACAGACACAAGCCTGAAACACATCACTCCTAACAGACACAAGCCTGAAACACATCACTCCTAACAGACACAAGCCTGAAACACATCACTCCCAACAGACACAAGCCTGAAACACATCACTCCCAACAGACACAAGCCTGAAACACATCACTCCTAACAGACACAAGCCAACACTCTTGTCGCAGCCTATACCCCTAAACATTAATGATCTGACATGCTGTATTGCATGGAAACTAGACTATTTTTCAGTTTGATCAATGGCAGGCTACTAACAACAGCAGCTGCATCGTCTAGCCTACTATGCTCCCTGTCCCTCTGGCCAGGGTAAACGAAGCGATAACATTGTGTACTTATAGCTCATTTTGTTTGTGAGAAAATGGGAATGGGAACAAATTTGGTTCATATTCAAACTAGGGCGGACTAGACTGCCTAGACTTTTCCAATCCAATAATGAATGAATCAACAAGCGCAATAGCTGACAGACTGAGTCCATCTGTAATTAGGCCTACAGCTGCATAAGGGCAGGACGACATGATGCAAAACCTAAAAAGCAAGCTCAGCCCTGTGAGTTTTATTGTCCAATCATGTTGCGTTCTCTGTCTGTGTGTAGGAAACCCTCGTAGTCCTTTTAAAATATAATTCATTTGAACAAGTACAGGGTTGCTGCATGTTGACAGGCGTCTCATTCTCCACAAGGACAGCAGTTTCCCAGAAGTAAAAAAAAAAAAACATGTGACCTGATTAGAACAACTACAGGCCCTGGTTCTTATTTGACCACACCACTATGTGACCTGATTAGAACAACTACAGGCCCTGGTTCTTATTTGACCACACCACTATGTGACCTGAATAGAACAACTACAGGCCCTGGTTCTTATTTGACCACACCACTATGTGACCTGATTAGAACAACTACAGGCCCTGGTTCTTATTTGTCCACACCATTATGTGACCTGATTAGAACAACTACAGGCCCTGGTTCTTATTTGACCACACCACTATGTGACCTGATTAGAACAACTACAGGCCCTGGTTCTTATTTGACCACACCACTATGTGACCTGATTAGAAAAACTACAGGAGCTAAACGGTTAACAACGTAGGAAAGAGTAACATTTCTAATATCTTTAATAACTATTGATTGCATGGTTTGCATTCCACATCATGCTCAGCACACACTTACTGAGCACATTAGAGTCCCTAGTGTTATATATATAAAATTTAAAAAAGCATGGACATGTTGTACGCCTGAGGGCATGCATGTGTTAAAGCAGAACCTGTGACTGATAAAACATGAATGGTGGTTATTGGGAAGGTGTCAGATCCTGTGACTGTTATTAAAATATGAATGATGGTTATTGGGAAGGTGTCAGAACCTGTGACTGATAAAACATGAATGATGGTTATTGGGAAGGTGTCAGAACCTGTGACTGATAAAACATGAATGATGGTTATTGGGAAGGTGTCAGATCCTGTGACTGTTATTAAAATATGAATGATGGTTATTGGGAAGGTGTCAGAACCTGTGACTGTTATTAAAATATGAATGGTTGTTATTGGGAAGGTGTCAGAACCTGTGACTGTTATTAAAATATGAATGGTGGTTATTGGGAAGGTGTCAGAACCTGTGACTGTTATTAAAATATGAATGGTTGTTATTGGGAAGGTGTCAGAACCTGTGACTGATAAAACATGAATGATGGTTATTGGGAAGGTGTCAGAACCTGTGACTGTTATTAAAATATGAATGGTTGTTATTGGGAAGGTGTCAGAACCTGTGACTGAAAAAACATGAATGATGGTTATTGGGAAGGTGTCAGAACCTGTGACTGTTATTAAAATATGAATGGTGGTTATTGGGAAGGTGTCAGAACCTGTGACTGTTATTAAAATATGAATGGTGGTTATTGGGAAGGTGTCAGAACCTGTGACTGTTATTAAAATATGAATGGTGGTTATTGGGAAGGTGTCAGAACCTGTGACTGTTATTAAAATATGAATGATGGTTATTGGGAAGGTGTCAGAACCTGTGACTGTTATTAAAATATGAATGATGGTTATTGGGAAGGTGTCAGAACCTGTGACTGTTATTAAAATATGAATGATGGTTATTGGGAAGGTGTCAGAACCTGTGACTGTTATTAAAATATGAATGATGGTTATTGGGAAGGTGTCAGAACCTGTGACTGTTATTAAAATATGAATGATGGTTATTGGGAAGGTGTCAGAACCTGTGACTGTTATTAAAATATGAATGGTTGTTATTGGGAAGGTGTCAGATCCTGTGACTGATAAAACATGAATGGTGGTTATTGGGAAGGTGTCAGAACCTGTGACTGTTATTAAAATATGAATGATGGTTATTGGGAAGGTGTCAGAACCTGTGACTGTTATTAAAATATGAATGGTGGTTATTGGGAAGGTGTCAGAACCTGTGACTGTTATTAAAATATGAATGATGGTTATTGGGAAGGTGTCAGAACCTGTGACTGTTATTAAAATATGAATGGTGGTTATTGGGAAGGTGTCAGAACCTGTGACTGTTATTAAAATATGAATGGTGGTTATTGGGAAGGTGTCAGAACCTGTGACTGTTATTAAAATATGAATGGTTGTTATTGGGAAGGTGTCAGAACCTGTGACTGATAAAACATGAATGATGGTTATTGGGAAGGTGTCAGAACCTGTGACTGTTATTAAAATATGAATGGTTGTTATTGGGAAGGTGTCAGAACCTGTGACTGAAAAAACATAAATGATGGTTATTGGGAAGGTGTCAGAACCTGTGACTGTTATTAAAATATGAATGGTGGTTATTGGGAAGGTGTCAGAACCTGTGACTGTTATTAAAATATGAATGGTGGTTATTGGGAAGGTGTCAGAACCTGTGACTGTTATTAAAATATGAATGGTGGTTATTGGGAAGGTGTCAGAACCTGTGACTGTTATTAAAATATGAATGGTGGTTATTGGGAAGGTGTCAGAACCTGTGACTGTTATTAAAATATGAATGATGGTTATTGGGAAGGTGTCAGAACCTGTGACTGTTATTAAAATATGAATGATGGTTATTGGGAAGGTGTCAGAACCTGTGACTGATAAAACATGAATGATGGTTATTGCGAAGGTGTCAGAACCTGTGACTGTTATTAAAAGATGAATGGTTGTTATTGGGAAGGTGTCAGAACCTGTGACTGATAAAACATGAATGATGGTTATTGGGAAGGTGTCAGAACCTGTGACTGTTATTAAAATATGAATGGTTGTTATTGGGAAGGTGTCAGAACCTGTGACTGATAAAACATGAATGATGGTTATTGGGAAGGTGTCAGAACCTGTGACTGTTATTAAAATATGAATGATGGTTAGGTCTCATTATGAGCGGTCTACGCTGCATCCTAAATGACACCCTATTCCCTCCGAGAACCCAATTGGCCCTGGTTTAAAGTAGTGATCCATGTATGGAATAGGATGTGATTTGGAACAACATCTCTGTGTCATAAGCCTGGCACCATTAGGAGAAGCAGAGTAGATAAGGTTTTTCCTTGCCGTTTCCAATAGAACACACCAGCTCCTTGATTCTGCCGAAAGGAGCTGTGTTTCTGTAGTGCGTGTCCAAAACGGCACCTCATCCTTTATATAGTGCACTGCTTTTGACCAGAGACCTATAGTCCACCATATGGGCCCTGGTCAAAAGTAGTGCGCTATGTAGGTAGTGCAGCCATGGTCTGTCACAGGGAGCTGTGTTAATATGTCTCTGGCCTTCACGCTCTGTGGAGCCCATCTCTCGACCGCTCCTCTCCTCCTTCCCCTCTAAACTCACTAATGAAGCTCAGCCAGACTCAGCTAAAAAGTGTTTCTGCAGAGCGGAGGACCCGTCTGGATGTAACAATAGGATTGGTATATCTATCAGGCAGGAACGTTGAGCTGTACGTTACAGTAGGTGGCAGGTCTGTTGATTTGCCAGTATGGTCTGGAGTTTCTGTGGGTGGAATAACAGTGGTCTGGAGTGTGTGTGGGTAGAATAACAGTGGTCTAGAGTGTCTGTGGGTAGAATAACAGTGGTCTGGAGTGTGTGTGGGTAGAATAACAGTGGTCTAGAGTGTCTGTGGGTAGAATAACAGTGGTCTGGAGTGTGTGTGGGTAGAATAACAGTGGTCTGGAGTGTCTGTGGGTAGAATAACAAATCAAATCAAAATCAAATCAAATCAAATTTTATTTGTCACATACACATGGTTAGCAGATGTTAATGCGAGTGGAGCGAAATGCTTGTGCTTCTAGTTCCGACAATGCAGTAATAACCAACAAGTAATCTAACTAACAATTCCAAAACTACTGTCTTATACACAGTGTAAGGGGATAAAGAATATGTACATAAGGATATATGAATGAGTGATGGTACAGAGTAGCATAGGCAAGATACAGTAGCTGATATCGAGTACAGTATATACATATGGGATGAGTATGTAAACAAAGTGGCATAGTTAAAGTGGCTAGTGATACATGTATTACATAAGGATGCAGTCGATGATATAGAGTACAGTATATACGTATGCATATGAGATGAATAATGTAGGGTATGTAAACATTATATAAGGTAGCATTGTTTAAAGTGGCTAGTGATATATTTACATCATTTCCCATCAATTCCCATTATTAAAGTGGCTGGAGTTGAGTCAGTGTCAGTGTCAGTGTGTTGGCAGCAGCCACTCAATGTTAGTGGTGGCTGTTTAACAGTCTGATGGCCTTGAGATAGAAGCTGTTTTTCAGTCTCTCGGTCCCAGCTTTGATGCACCTGTACTGACCTCGCCTTCTGGATGATAGCAGGGTGAACAGGCAGTGGCTCGGGTGGTTGATGTCCTTGATGATCTTTATGGCCTTCCTGTAACATCGGGTGGTGTAGGTGTCCTGGAGGGCAGGTAGTTTGCCCTCGGTGATGCGTTGTGTAGACTTCACTACCCTCTGGAGAGCCTTACGGTTGAGGGCGGAGCAGTTGCCATACCAGGCGGTGATACAGCCCGCCAGGATGCTCTCGATTGTGCATCTGTAGAAGTTTGTGAGTGCTTTTGGTGACAAGACGAATTTCTTCAGCCTGCTGAGGTTGAAGAGGCGCTGCTGCGCCTTCTTCACGATGCTGTCTGTGTGAGTGGACCAATTCAGTTTGTCTGTGATGTGTATGCCGAGGAACTTAAAACTTGCTACCCTCTCCACTACTGTTCCATCGATGTTTATAGGGGGGTGTTCCCTCTGCTGTTTCCTGAAGTCCACAATCATCTCCTTAGTTTTGTTGACGTTGAGTGTGAGGTTATTTTCCTGACACCACACTCCGAGGGCCCTCACCTCCTCCCTGTAGGCCGTCTAGAGTGTCTGTGGGTAGAATAACAGTGGTCTAGAGTTTCTGTGGGTAGAATAACAGTGGTCTAGAGTGTCTGTGGGTAGAATAACAGTGGTCTAGAGTGTCTGTGGGTAGAATAACAGTGGTCTAGAGTGTCTGTGGGTAGAATAACAGTGGTCTAGAGTGTCTGTGGGTAGAATAACAGTGGTCTAGAGTGTCTGTGGGTAGAATAACAGTGGTCTAGAGTGTCTGTGGGTAGAATAACAGTGGTCTAGAGTGTCTGTGGGTGGAATAACAGTGGTCTAGAGTTTCTGTGGGTAGAATAACAGTTTCTCTGAGTGAGCGGTTTCTTGTTTGTTTATTCAACAGGACGCAGCGTTTTGGGTCCCATGGAACAAAGAAACAGGTTCGGGAATGTACAGTGGAAGAGTTGTATTTTGTAATTAAATTGAGGTTAGTAACTGTCGATCTGGTGTCCAGAAGTGCTTGGCGGTCATCTGTGATAATATTCTGAACTATCTGTACAAACTAATTAAGATAAACATGATACAAGTCTATATACAGTTGAAGTCGGAGGTTTACATATACCTTAGCCAAATACATTTAAACGCAGTTTTCACAATTCCTGACATTTAATCCTAGTCAAACATTCTCTGTTTTAGGTCAGTTAGGGTCACCAATTCATTTTAAGAATGTGAAATGTCAGAATAATAGTAGAGATAATGATTTATTTCAGCTTTTATTTCTTTCATCACCTTCTCAGTGGGTCAGACGTTTACATACACTCAATTAGTATTTGGTAGCATTGCCTTTAAATTGTTTAACTTGGGTCAAATGTTTCGGGTAGCCTTCCACAAGCTTCCCACAATAAGTTGGGTGAATATTGGCCCATTCCT